>NW_015654063.1:359684-366394 GCF_001515625.1 Sinocyclocheilus rhinocerous
TTAGGCAATATTGCGTTCATTATTGCAGATCGATAATGAACGCAATATTGCCTAATTGTCAGTGAATTACGGCTCTGTGTAGTAAATGCTGCTCCATCTGAAAGCAGGTGATGGAGATTTACTACTAATCATGGAACCGGCTTTACTGACGAGATGCGCATGAGAATCGCATTGCGATTAATTGCACAGCCCTAATATGAGCACATTTCAAAGAGTCAGAGTGAAAGGGACAGACAAAAAGAGATATAGAGTGCATGAATATGAAAGACAGAATGAGAGAGAGTTTGTTAAAGTAAACAGTGAAAGCGAGAGGGAGAGATAATGCTAAAAATCTAAATGTTCTTTCTTTCTTCATTTAAAGTCAACACAAGCCTGACCCACAACAGAAATATCATTAGCCATATCAGGACGACCTCCGGAAGCTGACATTTACACTTTTCAGATGAAATCCAAGTGTTTCCCAAAAAAAAAACAACAACAACCATAATGGGTTAAAAAATAAGCATTTGACTAGAAATCATTCTCGTTTTTTCTTTCAGTCCAGACAAAAGGAGGATATTAAAGGAGGAGACTGCTGTCTAGCACAGGTGGTTGTCCATTTAAACCGTGCTGCCGCCTTGACCTGTGCATATATTGCTTCTTACGGCAGTCTTGATGCTGTCACGGTGACTGATAGGAAGATTAGAGAACAGGCTATAGCCCCTTGTGTGACACGAGGCACGTCTTTAGGGTGGATTTTTCCAGTCCTGTCCCTGAGCACAGGGATAAAATGATGGACAGAGCGTGGGGGAGAAGAAACTAAAGACTAGACTGCCTGAGGGCCAGTGGTTGTTCTTTAATGCGCCCTGCATCAGACTACAGAGGACAATACAAATTGAAGCCAGTCTGTGGAAAAAATGAGTACAGCTGGAGCATTCAGACGGCATTTTATGCTCGTCATTTAGCACAATTGTTTTACGGTCAGCACTTTTTTGTTCCAGCTATGAATTTATATCATCATTAATGGCAGAATCAATAAGAACTTAATAGACTTTGCAGCCTGAAATTATAGCTTCATTCATTCGGTTAGACTGCCAAAACCACCGACTACAAAGTTGACCAATGTTAGAGTGAGGGAGAGAATCATTTTAAAAAGAAGTACATTCATTTAAAAGATCTTGCAGGAATTTCTTTGCTCTTTTATAATGAGAGTTTTAATGCATATGCAATAGAGCCTGACCAATTTATCGTTTTGCCAATTTTATCGGCCAATATGAGCCTGTCGCAGATATATCTGCATCGGCGTATATGTCGCAGATATGCTGAGACTCAATGCTATAAAGTAAATAAACAATGTCCCCGTCTTTTACTCTCACAATAAGCTTATCATACTCGTTTGCTACATTAGTAGGGCCCTATGATTTCCACGATGCAGAAAACGCAGACGGAATCACGGAATCCAGTCATAAAAACAGAATTTACTGTATAACGTGGAATTTAACGGAATTTGTCTTGTGTTTATGTATATGTGTTCATGTGTTTATGTATATATATATTCTGTTTATGTATATACTGTATTATATATACACAGTACGAATCAAAAGTTTGGACACAAATGAGAAGTGTGTCCAAACTTTTGACTGGTACTGTACTGTAATATACACATAAAGAATATCAGCCGATATATCGATATCAGACTATTTTTACTCCCTAATATCGTATCAGCCCCCAAAAATCCATATCGGTCAGGCTCTATTATGCAAGCACTTAAATGTTTTGGGGTCCATGCCAATTTTATCGGCCAATATGAGCCTGTCGCAGATATATCTGCATCGGCGTATATGTCGCAGATATGCTGAGACTCAATGCTATAAAGTAAATAAACAATGTCCCCGTCTTTTACTCTCACAATAAGCTTATCATACTCGTTTGCTACATTAGTAGGGCCCTATGATTTCCACGATGCAGGAAACGCAGACGGAATCACGGAATCCAGTCATAAAAACAGAATTTACTGTATAACGTGGAATTTAACGGAATTTGTCTTGTGTTTATGTATATGTGTTCATGTGTTTATGTATATATATATTCTGTTTATGTATATACTGTATTATATATACACAGTACGAATCAAAAGTTTGGACACAAATGAGAAGTGTGTCCAAACTTTTGACTGGTACTGTACTGTAATATACACATAAAGAATATCAGCCGATATATCGATATCAGACTATTTTTACTCCCTAATATCGTATCAGCCCCCAAAAATCCATATCGGTCAGGCTCTATTATGCAAGCACTTAAATGTTTTGGGGTCCAAGGACACCCAAGAGGTTAAAAAAATCTAAATATGATTTTATATAAAATAAGACAACAACATTTGTCCATCCTACATGCAACATTTAGAAGAAAAATCATAAATACAATGTTACAAAAAATAAATAGTCCCCTTTAATATCTTAGATGACAGTAAACTCGGGTATTAATACATGGTAAAAAAAAAAAAAATTGAAACTACATAAAAACCCAAGGAAGACCATCAGAATTCCCCCAAATGTTGTTCCAAATGATCAAACAGTTGGCTGAACAAAGAATTTCAAATGAAATAATACTGTGCTGAAATGTTAAGGGTTTGTGCATTCCCAGCATGCATTGCAGCACTAAAAAACTGCAGTTAGAGGTTGCTGTTACAGGATTATTGTTTCACTGTTTGTTGACTTTTTTTTACTTTTGTTGTTTTGTCATTACTGTTATTTATTCATCATGTTGTGATGTTATGAACTCATTTATTTTTACATTTGTTGATTGTCACCGTTATTGAGGTTTGTGTCAAGTCTTGAGGTCTATGTACAACCGTCTAAAACTATATCCCAGAAATATTTGCTTTGTAAGGTAACTGCGAAACAAAGAAACAAAGATAGCATAGTTCAAGTCACATATTATTTGTCCTACAAAATTCTATGTATATGACTACCAAAATGATAGACCAATTTATTGTATTATTTTGCATTTAGTAAACAAACTAATTCAAATTGACAAATCAAAGATTTGTTACTTAGGACAATTAAGACGATACTTGAGAGATTCTAAAAATCTGAATGCATCATGTTGTGTTGAAATTTTCTCAATCCCTTTTTTTCCGTGTATCTATCCAAGTTTTTACCTTTCTTAAGGTCGATTCGGAGCCTCTTTCCACCCTTTTTGTTGTGGTTTTGTAGAGGTGATGGTCCCAGGCTGTTTTTCAGGAGGGGGCTGTCAGCACTTTTGCTTCTGGAGGTGGGTGAGAGACTGAGGGGTAATGGGGAGCCCAGAGAGTGACCCTCTAGACTGCTGTTGGACTCCTGAAACTCAGCTTGCCATCCTGAGGAGGACTCCACAGGCCTCACGATGGGCTTCACCTTCAGCGGTGGAGGGTCTTTGGTCCGTGTGGATGTGTCAGGGTTTTCTGAGTTGAAGAGGTGGCCGATTACACTCTTCTCAAAGCGTTCTTTGTTAAAAACCGGAACAACTTCTAAACGAACGATAGATGAACGCATGGCTTGTCGGAATATTTCCTGTGCTCTGGTAAAAGACAGAGGGAGGAAGAGATAAGGAACACAGGAAATAGAAAAGCAATTAAGAGACAATCAATTTTTTATAATTATTTGCAAGTTGTTTGATGAAAAAAAATGAACCTGGAAACTAAAAGAGGTGGAATTTGTAATATATTGAATAGTCTTGGTTTAGATAAAACTCACTCTGACATTTATTCTGACAGCATAATTGGGGTTATGACTAATGAGTCCTACGCATTACAAATGAAAAAGCAATCCACCTCCTTCATTTTTGCTTGACTGATTTAATTTAAAAACCGTCCATCCATCCTGAGCATAATAAGATTAATGTGACCTTCTACTGGATAGAAGTAATTCTCCTTAGCGGAGATATGTATATATAATATATGCATAAAGTACATGATGACCATGGAACAACTGGGTAATGTTTCAACAGGTATGGCAAGGTCTTCAGACCGAACTTGCATTAGCCACAATCTAAAGTAAGCCTATGAGGAGCAATTGTATATTCCTTGATTTACTTTTCTATTTCCTAATTATATATTCCTATGAACTTCCTATGAATGATATTCCTATGAGCGTCCAACAATTTCTGCTCCTATAGCAGCCATCTAATGAAGAATGTATGAAGAATATAACTTGTTAATTTGGTTTCTCTTCAAACGATGATCGTAACTGATGCAAATCTAACATTATATGTTAAAAACTGTCCCAAAACCCAATGGTTTGTCAGATCCTGACAGCTTTGGGTCAGGTAGCAGATCTCTAATCAGCTTGACAGTGTGCAGTAATGCAGTGTAAGAGAAGAGGATCTGCTACACACACCAAACACAGCACAGTAAATGACCATGACTGCTGGCTGGGCTCTGTCGCTGTGGGTTGAGTGTTTTTCTGCTTTTGAGACCAGTCCAGAGTTGATAGCCATAAATAGAGTACAACAATGGACACCATGCTTGTTTTTACAAGCATGACATGAAAAGACAGGGCTAAAACTACGTATCACGACAGGAAGGAAAGGATATCAGGAGGTGGAGACACAGAGAGCAGACTAGAAGGTGAAAAAGAAAGAGACTCACTGTGAAAAGGATTTGTCCATTAATTCAGTATCATTAATTTTAACGATACACTCGTCATCCTGAAAGATGCCTTCCCTTTTGGAGCGACTGTTCTCTTCCACGCCTCGAATGTGCAGACCCAGAGCCCTGAGAGAGAGCAAACCATAAAATTACCAACAAAATAGAGCACAGCACCAGCCAGCAACTGGCCATGACAGGCTGCGCTATTGTATTATAATAGAACAACAGCTCGTGAAAAACACAATAATTACACAGTAATTACATAATAATTACAAAAAGCTATTTACTCAAGTAATAACATCAACACTGTCCACACCAAAGTAATGAAGAGAACTTGTAAAATGAGGAAAAGTCTCTTATATGCATTTGGCTTTGTTTTAGTCCAGGATAAATTTGCGTCCCAGATCTATTTGAGACGTTGCCCCCTTTAAAGCTTTATGCTTAAGCTTTAATGTAAGATTTATTTTCCTTTTTCTTCACCCATTTTAATTAATTAATTACATCTATAAAACCTTATTACTACTTTACTGACGCTTTAAGTTTTAACCCTCCCAAGCACCATGAAAAAACCACATACACAGTTGCTTGGCAAAACACAAGACAGAAGCGCTATGGCTGGCAGTGATAAAGACTATCAGGCTGGATAAACTCATAAAGCAGGAGCATGAACGGCAGGCAAGTATTAATCCCTCAGTCTTCACCCGCAGGCGCTGCACACGAGCTCATTCACCCTAAATAACACGTTCATACATTACTGTGGGCCGCAGCAGAGTCTGCAGTGCTGCAGAGGCTTGGACAAATTATGGAAGATACCTTTACAGAAATTCAGATGGATGTTTGGGGAGACACACTGGACTGAAATGGTTTCCTCAGAGAGGTGATATTTGACTGGAGAGATAAAGGCTGAGTTTTCGGTAAGTATATGAAAGAGGTTAAGTATATTCGTCTTCAGCTGCTGACAGCCAGCTCACAGCAGGAGCCACAATAACCGGCCTGTTTATGATTCTACACATCACTAAAAACATTCACATGTCCACAGCTACAGCACAGATCAGCTTCAACTGCTATACTATGTGGCCTTACTTTAAATTCATACATACATAACCGTTCAAAGTTTGGGGATGGTAAGATTTTCAAAAATGCTTTTGAAATAAGTATGTTATGCTCACCAAAGATGCATTTATTTGATCAAATGCAGAATTAATATTGTAAAATAACTTTGTCATTTAAAATAACTGTTTGAAATTAAAAAAATATATATATTTTCAGCATCATTACTGCAGTATTCAGAAATCATTCTAATATGCTGATTTGCTGCTCAAGAAACATTTCTTATTATTATCAATGTTGAAAACAGTTGCTGCTTAATATTTTTGTGGAAAGGTTTTCCAGAATTCTTTGCTGAAAAGAAAAATATATATTTTCAGCATCATTACTGCAGTATTCAGAAATCATTCTAATATGCTGATTTACTGCTCAAGAAACATTTACTAACCTGCATTTGCTCAAATATATTTGCATTAATTCAGCCACTCGGCTCTCTACTATACTCCACTTATAAATAAAAAAAATCCATATGCACCAAAAATGTTTTTGGGCCTGTTAATAATATAATGGTCAGTATATCCAATCTATACGATTTTGTCAGCCTTAAAAAAAACTGATATTAAAAAAAAAAAGTTGCAAACAAAATTATTTATTTTACCATTTTTAAACACCAGAATTAAGAATTCGGAGAGGGGGAAAAAAACAATTTTCAAAAGTTTGGGATCAGTAAGATTTTATTTATTTTTAAAGTAATGAATAATTGTATTCAGCAAGGATGCATTAAATTGACCAAAATCACAGTAAAGACATTCACGATGTTGCAAAAGATTTCTATTTCAAATAAATGTTGTTCGTTTGAACTTTCTATTCATCAAAGAATCCTGAAAAAAATATATCAGGGTTTTCCAAAAAAATATTAAGCAACAACTGTTTTCAACATTAAAAATTATTAATGCTTCTTGAGTACCAAATCAGCTATTAGAATGATTTCTGAAGGATCACTGAAGATCACTGATCACTGACACTGAAGACTGGAGTAATGATGCTGAAAATT
>NW_015654063.1:366475-370065 GCF_001515625.1 Sinocyclocheilus rhinocerous
AAACAATATTATGTTAGGGGTGTAACGGTTCACAAAATTCACGGTTCGGTTTGATACAACACAGTGGTGTCATGGTTCGGTTCGGTACGAGGGTAATTGGTTACGTCGCAATGTTGGAAATATTTCTTATTTAAACCATGAAGGCGAGCCAATGGATATCACACAAGCAACGTGCAAACTTTGCACAAGAGTTATGCCGGTGAACGTCTTAATCTCAGTCAATTCACTATGCAGAAAGTGCAAGTAAAAATGGAATGACGGAGTAATGACGGAGCTTTCGGCATCTGACGCCGCATATTCTCTCAGAAACGATGAGAGACGAATCTTATATTTTCAGCATCATTACTGCAGTATTCAGAAATCATTCTAATATGCTGATTTACTGCTCAAGAAACATTTCTTATTATTATCAATGTTGAAAACAGTTGCTGCTTAATATTTTTGTGGAAAGGTTTTCCAGAATTCTTTGCTGAAAAGAAAGTTCAAAAAGCATTTATTTGAAAGAAATATTTTGTAACATTATCAATGTCTTTACTGTGATTTTGATTAATTTAATGCATCCCTGGTGAAAATTATTAATTAATTATTAACAATAATGACCCCGAACTTTTGAACAGTAGTGTATGCCAATAGACCAACCTTAAAGTGGCCAATTGTAATTTTAACACTAACATTTAAAATATAACACATTAAATAATTTATCATCAGATTCCACATTAATACATTACCAACAGATTACCACCTATTACAAAATGGTCAAATATTAGCTGGTACATTACGTGTGGTTATTTTCTATCAAAAAACGCTTAATGTGAAAAAAAAAACTGTCCTTAATTAAACTTTGTCTTGAACTCCAGGATGCTGCACACATACACAACACATTGTCATCATTACCCAACAAATCATTATATAAAGCAGCCTTTTAAACAACCAAACCATAAACTGTAAAATATTGTATCACAATAAAATCATGACAAAACCAAAAAAAGCAGTAAAACTGATATATCTATAGCAAAAGATACAGCCTTTCTTTAAAAATATGTTACCACTGCAACTTATTATTCAGCATTCTCACCTAGTAAATTTAAGAAGCCCTAATATAAACTAATAACGTCTCCTATTATCACCTTCAGACTAAGTAAAATCATCAATAACAAAAACAAGTGTGCATAAAAACTCTCCAAAAACACAGCAGAGGTCAGATTATCGGTTTGGAATTTGTATGAAGAGACCGACACAGGTTCTGGAGTGAATTAGCCTTGTGTTGGTGTAAGACGTGAGTGTGTGACCTGCTAATGCTCAGGAAGGATCTCTTCACCCCTCCATTAGATGTGCTAAAGGCTTCCCGGCCACATGAAGTCACTCTGCATTAGCTAACTGGCCTGTTTACGTTATAGCTCGCCTCACCATTGGAGAATATTACGGCAGTCTTAAGATGGGGTGACCTTTGACACGCAGAGAGAGAGGGGCACGGCATGTCTAAAGGAAACAGATGGAGGTTACGGCCTGTGGGAGACTTGAGTGAGGGGGATGATGGAGAGATACAGGAGGAGAGAGTGAGAGAAACGAGAGAAAAAGACTCAATCCTACAGGGAGGTATCTGTCTTTATTAAGACTCCTGTGCTGTCTCAGTCCCTCGTGACTCTCTCTGATGACTCAGTTTCAGTCAGAAAGAGAAAGAATTACTTAGTGCACGTCAGACAGTAAGAGCGCTCAAACATAAAAACATCTGGTCATTAACTGAGCCATTCCACAGAAGTTCATGCCAGGTGAAAGTTAGCTGAAGTTACTCGGAAATTGCACTTTGAAGTTTGAAGATTATGTGACCTCCAATAGCCAGTCTTCTGCAGGCCAAATAAAAGACATCAAAATCAGGACAGCTTCAATTTGTTCATGCACAAAAAAATCCAAACACTGAAACAAGCACCAAAGCTAAGCTAGGTATATAATGACAAACATATGCTGGTCAATGCTGCAGTACATTATTATATTCAAGTTAAACGGGGAGTAGAAAAAAGTATGTAGATCATATCAAAGTATGTTTGATTTTGTGAAAAAAATCCCACTTTCGTTATTACTAACCTGCATTTGCTCAAATATATTTGCATTAATTCAGCCACTCGGCTCTCTACTATACTCCACTTATAAATAAAAAAAATCCATATGCACCAAAAATGTTTTTGGGCCTGTTAATAATATAATGGTCAGTATATCCAATCTATACGATTTTGTCAGCCTTAAAAAAAACTGATATTAAAAAAAAAAAAGTTGCAAACAAAATTATTTATTTTACCATTTTTAAACACCAGAATTAAGAATTCGGAGAGGGGGAAAAAAACAATTTTCAAAAGTTTGGGATCAGTAAGAGTAATGACGGAGCTTTCGGCATCTGACGCCGCATATTCTCTCAGAAACGATGAGAGACGAATCTACTTCAACATTTGCTGATAATGGTATTTAGCTAACTGTTTTCATTTATTCCCTTAACATTCCTCTTGTGGTCCGTACATAGTGAAAAAAAATGAGAAGTATTTCGTATTAAACAGGTTGTTTTTGAAAGTCAGTGCTGGAAATAGGCTAAAGCTTTTTATTTCATTGATTTTTATTGATGACTGCAGTGTTAATATTTTAATTATAGGCCTATAATTCACTGTATAATAGACCTGTTTTAAAAGACCTTTTTAAAAAACATTTTAATTGAGTAAATAGCCTAATCTTTTGTTATCCTCGCAGCATGTCAGTTATGCGGTAATATTGCAGGGCAAATTAATTCTAATTTTAATTTAATAATAAAAGTAACTTCATGCTGCAATTGGAGCGCTTAGCCAAGCACTAAATACCCTCAACGTGTTTTTGCAGCGTTGAGCAATGTAACCAATCACAGACATATCTGTTGATTTCTTGAACGCAATGGCCAATCAGAAACGTTTTGTCAGAATTCACTCACCGCTGAAAGCGCCGCAGTTTTTAAGTGCAGTTTTGCACGCTCGTGAATCATTTCATGACTAAGTGCAGACGCGATGTAAATAAGAGATTCATTGTGCAGTTTAGAGAGCTTAATTGATTATAAAGGAACTTTGTAAGATCGCGATGAAGATGAGTGACGGTTTTTAGTGATAAAGGGAGTGCGCTTTGCGCACTTTCTAGGGTATAATCCATTCAGAATTTGTATGAAACTTTCGTTTTTCGGACACATAGTAAAAATAAAATGTGACCCATTTGCTTGGAAGGATTAAATACATCCGTTCTGAAATTATTTTAAGACTCCATGAATAATAATATATAAAATTCATAATGCATTTTCTATTAAAAATTAATTCTAGAAAATTTTCTAGAAAAAATCATAAGTTGAGGAGAAAAATATAGAAGGTCTGCACCTTTTATTAAATAAATAAATACATACATACATACATAAATGTATTACAATAATATTATAGGCGTTAACCAAGACTAGCAAATTGCAAACTTGCAATTTAATCAGCTGCAAGTGGTATAAGGGCAGGGACATTTTCATTTAAGAGAGAATTTGATTGGACAAAAAAAAAAAAAGCTAGTGCAGGATGAGTCTTTAATATTTTAAATTCTTATTA
>NW_015654063.1:370176-372588 GCF_001515625.1 Sinocyclocheilus rhinocerous
CTAAATACCCTCAACGTGTTTTTGCAGCGTTGAGCAATGTAACCAATCACAGACATATCTGTTGATTTCTTGAACGCAATGGTCAATCAGAAACGTTTTGTCAGAATTCACTCACCGCTGAAAGCGCCGCAGTTTTTAAGTGCAGTTTTGCACGCTCGTGAATCATCTCATGACTAAGTGCAGACGCGATGTAAATAAGAGATTCATTGTGCAGTTTAGAGAGCTTCATTGATTATAACGGAACTTTGTAAGATCGTGATGAACGAAGATGAGTGACGCTTTTTAGTTTTTAGTGATAAAGGGAGCACGCTTTGTGCACTTTCTAGGGTATAATCCATTCAGAATTTGTATGAAACTTTCGTTTTTCGGACACGACACATAGGCTACACCCTGTTTCGGGAATGACATCCGCATATTTATGCGGGATTCACTCTTGAAATAGCAGTGATTGGCAATGGACGGAACATAAAATATGTTGATTTAATTCTGGAACTGGTCCTGGCCAAACCTCCACAGACAGCGCACGTCCCAAGCGAGATCTAATTCATGGACCAAAAGCATGTGTAAGCTTTATTGAGATCGGGACATATCAACCAGTAAATGAATTTAATTTCCAGTAACGGACGGTAGAAAGTTCAGCAATGAATGGTATGCGATTTATGACAGAATATAGTCCCACAACTGATCGTTTATTTTTTCCTCACGTGTCTCGCCTTTGGTAACAACGATTCAAAATGGAAACATTTCAAGTGACACGGGAAAAAGACACGGAAAACTTCAGTGAACATCAGAAAAGCAGCGTGCACATTTCTGGTTAAAAATGAAAGGCCATCAACTGACAAAAGGAAAGCATCACCATCAACGATGCAATACATACATACATAAATGTATTACAATAATATTATAGGCGTTAACCAAGACTAGCAAATTGCAAACTTGCAATTTAATCAGCTGCAAGTGGTATAAGGGCAGGGACATTTTCATTTAAGAGAGAATTTGATTGGACAAAAAAAAAAAAAGCTAGTGCAGGATGAGTCATTAATATTTTAAATTCTTATTAAATGAATGGTATGCGATTTATGACAGAATATAGTCCCACAACTGATAGTTAATTTTTTCCTCACGTGTCTCGCCTTTGGTAACAACGATTCAAAACGGAAACATTTCAAGTGACACGGGAAAAAGACACGGAAAACTTCAGTGAACATCAGAAAAGCAGCGTGCACATTTCTGGTTAAAAATGAAAGGCGATCAACTGACAAACGGAAAGCATCACCATTTAAGTCAACACGAAGAGCCAAAGCTAGTCCACAGTTTACTAAACGGTGGCAACCTATTTAAGTTATTCTTGACTGTGTTGGATTGACTGCTTCGATGCGTTGCAATATGGTAGGGCATTGTTTTGATGCTTACATCCGAAAAAATGTAAAATAAATGTTTATTTATTTCATTTATATATATATATATATATATATCAAATGTCGCCCATGATGGTCACGGTGAAAGTGAAAACCATATGAGTTTAAACTTCTGATATACGGTTTTCTGAGTAGGGTTGTGCCGATAGACGATAGTATCGTGTATCGACGATAGTCAGAGATATCGACAATAGCAGATCTCTTTGTCAATAGTCAAGACGATATTAGGCTTATCTCCTATAAATTTATTAAATTATTGCTATTATTATTATTATTAGGCGGCCTATTATAATTCGCTATTATTATCAAATTGCCCCACTATTTCACACACAAGTGCAAATGAGGATTAGAGCCTGTAGCCGGTGAAGGAGTGTCCAACCACAAACACAGACGTACATTGTCTGCTGATATAAGGTATTGCACTTAACAAGTAATCTGAACGGCCTATATTTTAACCAAGCCCTCACTAACTGAGTTTAACGCCACAGTTATGTTAGAACGCATCTCATCCTTGTTTCTGTGGCGGTGCGTCGGGCTCGTCATGGGGCGCGCGGTCCGGAGCTCTGTATGACTGACGTCCGTTTAATTGAACTTTACTCCAAATTATATGAACTTACCTGTTTTAAATACTTTTATATTTAGCGTGTTCGTTTATGTCCAATATTTAGTGTTAAACTGTTGGTCTTTAAAATAAATCTACTTTTGATTTTCACAGTTGACTGATTTTGCAGACCTTTAAGACTGATAACGTCCGTGCGCAGATGCGGTAAACTTGTCACAGGACGTGCGGTCCTAATAGCGATGTATGGCTGTTGTATCCGAATATATATGAACTAGCTGTTTTAAAACATTTTTGTATTTAACATGTTAGTTTATCAGTATGTTTGATCGTATATATAGATAGTTTGATAGATAATTATTTTGATTATTGGTGCTTTCATGGGCTCTCTCTCGCGTGCCCGCGCGGTTTAAAACACCACGTAGTTATGAAATA
>NW_015654063.1:373268-383137 GCF_001515625.1 Sinocyclocheilus rhinocerous
GCAAATGAGGATTAGAGCCTGTAGCCGGTGAAGGAGTCTCCAACCACAAACACAGACGTACATCGTCTGCTGATATAAGGTATTTCATTGCATTTTAACGGCCTATATATGTGCAATATTTTAACAGAGCCCTCACTAACTGAGTTTAACGCCACAGTTATGTTAGAACGCATCTCATTCTTGTTTCTGTGGCGGTGCGTCGGGCTCATCATGTGCCGCGCGGTCCAGAGCGCTGTATGACTGATGTATCCGTTTAATTTAACTTTACTCCAAATATATGAACTTACCTGTTTTAAACACTTTTATATTTAACTTGTTCGTTTATGTTCAATATTTAATGTTAAACTGTTGGTCTTTAAAATAAATCTACTTTTGATTTTCACAGTTGACTGATTTTGCAGACCTTTAAGACTGATAACGTCCGTGCGCAGATGCGGTAAACTTGTCACAGGACGTGCGGTCCTAATAGCGATGTATGGCTGTTGTATCCGAATATATATGAACTAGCTGTTTTAAATATTTTTATATTTAACATGTTAGTTTATCAGTATGTTTGATAGTAAATTATTTTGATTATTGGTGCTTTCATGGGCTCTCTCTCGCGCGCCCGCACGGTTTAAAACACCACGTAGTTATGAAATAACCTAATGACAAGTACAGAGATTTTCTCTCTTGCCCCCACTCACCCACGCACGATAATATCGTGTATCGGCGATCTCACGGGCTGGCGATATGACGATTTGAAAAATGCAGCAGCAATATACAGTAAATAAATCAATAAATCAATAAATCCACTGCTCTCTTGTCTCCTCTGAGGCTGGGACTCTAAATAGTGTTCTGTGCTCGTCTGTGCAGCCAATGACAGAACAGTTAGCATGTTTTGCTCAAACTTTCGCCATGGCATTGATTAGAGATGGTACACCGTTGTCGCTTGCGAAAACAATTACGACGTCGTGGGTGTAAACTTACAGATTAAGGGGTGGTAATATTATAATGAGATCCCTTTGCCACATCACCAAGGGAGCGAAATCAGATGCGCTCGTTTTCTCAGACACTTGCAGAAAAAGGCTTCCCAAAACAAAGTTACTGGGTTAATCTTTTTCACGTTTCCTTGGTTGGTAGATGCACCAGGGACCTGATTATAGCACTTAAAACCTGGAAAAGTCAGATTTTCATGATATGTCACCTTTAAGTAGTATACTAGCATACAAATAGCCCAAAAGCTTAAAAGACATGAACTAAAAGCTACAAAAACCCACTTCTGATTTATGACTTCAAAAGCAGGAGAGCAGCACAAAACATTCCCATAATCCCCCACAACAAAAAACACGCAGACACAAACAAAGCTCTGAATGTGTGTGGTGCAGCTTTAGATTTCTCTAGCGCACGTCACCATGCTTTAGGTAAGACATGCATCACGGGAAAGTGTGCGTTTGCGTGAGGAGGAGAGTGAGAAATGCTGCACTAACCTTCCGCTGAGAGAGGAACAGTACGGCACCACGTGTATTCCTAGAGGCCCTTGTTCTCCTGAAATCTCCACCGTCTTTGTGAGGCTGCTGCTGCACACACACACAAGAACAAAACCCATCAGTCACAATATTAAGTCAGACTGCACAGCATAAACCCGTGTAAACTCACTGTCTCCTGGCCCTCAGATCTCCCACACGCACGGGTGCAGAGCCGCCGTACATGTCTGTGTTAGTCAGCTCTCTAGCACATGATCCTGTTTTCCTACATTCCCTGCTGAAATAGTTTCCATGATGTCTGCCTTTCTGACTAATTTTCAAATGTTCCTCTTTTTTTCCCCTGTTTTCCCCTTTTTCAGCAGTTAATGTTCTTGGCATGTGGTGTGATGATATAGCGGGAGTGTAAGTGGATAACTGTGGACAGAACGGTTCGTTGCACTGCAGCGGCGATCATCCGCCTTTAATCCACAACTAATAGCTCTTCATGGTGGAATATTTGCAGAGTCATACATGAGTGAGTACAGTGAGCCACTGCAGGAGCTGATGAGAGAGAAAGACAGGCAGAGACAGACCGACAGTAGATTTGAAATTAAGCAAACATGACACACCAAACTGTTAGAAAGCATTTTATGAAACAGGTAATTCTGAAAGCTGATTGGTCAGTGCAGTATTTCATGTTTGGCTGGTTAGTTCCCATTAGCCCATGCTGGTAAATGCTGTAACGACACCATCTGTTCCCAAAAAGCAGCTACACTGAGCTTTGCAAGTAACAAATAAATCTTTTTATTTTTTTCTGTCATTGTATGAAAAAATGTTTAGAATACTGTGAGGATTAAAAAAGTCTGTAAATTAATAAACAGTCTATTAGTTTAAGAAAAATTACAATGCTGTTAAAAAAATTGGGGTCGGTAAAATTTTCTCTTTTAATATATCAAACATACAGTAAAAACATTAATATTGAGAAATATAATTACAATTTAAATAATTTAAACATTTTAATGTAATGTATTTTTTTCATAATACTGTTTCAACAATGTTTGAAAATTTGGGGTTGGGAAGATTTTGAATGTTGTTTATTTATCTTTAAAGAAGTCACTTCCAAACATCTTATACAGTAAAAATTAATATTATGAAATATTATTACATAAATAAATAACGGTTTTTGATTTGAATATATTTTAAAATGTATTTTATTTCTGTGATGGCTGTGATGATTACTCCAGTCTTCAGTTTCACATGATTCCTCAGAAATCATTCTAATTAATTACTGCTCAAGAAACATTTCTTATTATCAATGTTGACATTTGTGCTGCTTAGTATTATTGTGGAAGCCTTCACCTTTAATTACATTTATCTTTGGTAAATAGAAAGTTTAACAGCATTTACTTGGGAGAAAAAAATATCATTCATGTAACCTTGCTGAATAAAAGTAGTAATCTCTTTCAAAACAAACAACAAACCTTACTGACCTCAACTCTTCAAATAGTAGTGTATATCTTAAACTTTTTTTTAATAAACTATCAAAAACCATAATTTAAAAATTTTATCATTTAAATTATTTTATCATTTAAAAGTGAATGCATGAGACAGACATAAGGCTACAATTGAGATTGGCAAAAACAAACCAACTAAAATCTGGAGTGAAGTGAATGTGTTACAGAGCACTTTAGTTTATGTGCGAGACACTAGTTTGACTCGCATGTCGTCTGGAAATGAAAGTCTAACCAAAACTGTCTCTACTACTGTTATTTATTTATCTTAGCTTTTTTGGAGTTAATTTTCTTGATCAAAAACTAGTAGCACTTAAAAGGAAAGTTCACCCAAAAATGAAAATTCTGTCATTAATTACTCACCCTCATGTCGTTCTAAACCCGTAAGACCTTCATTCATCTTCAGAACACAAATTAAGATATTTTTGATGAAATCCGAGAGCTTTCTGACCCTCCATAGACAGCAACACAGCTGACATGTTCCCAAGTCCAGAAACGTAGCAAGGACATCGGTAAAATAGTCCAAGTGACATCAGTGGTTCAACCATAATTTTACGAAGCTACGAGAATACTTTTGGTGTGCAAAGAATAATGACTTTTTTCAACAATTTTTCTCCTCATCTGGTCTGCTGCGTGCCGCCATTGCGGAAAGTATCACGACGCATACGTTTGCATTCCTCTGCATGTAAACAACGTGTTCAACGTAAGCAGCAGCAGCAGCAGCATGCGCATGCATTGTTTATGTTCCGAAGATGAACGAAGGTTTGGAACAACATGAGGGTGTGTAATTAATGACAGAATTTTCAATTTTGGGTGAACTAACCCTTTAACAGAGAATGAGTGAGAGCCAGTCTGCATTGAATCAACAAGAACAATGGTTTATAAAGTTTGATGCTCTTGAAATAGTGTGCACACTACAACATACTAAGCCCTGAAGAACTTCATCCCTGAGCTAGTCCTGAGACGTAGCCTATTGTTGATGATCTGCCCTGAAATAACTTCAAATACAACAAATTATCGAATTCAAGGCTAAACTCTCAGAGGGGATTAATTTCACTTTGAATAGTCAAGAAAACTAGAACACTAAGAAGGGGAAAAAATCAAATGGTTTATAAAAAAAAAAATAAAAAATAAAAAATAAAAAAAAAGAGAAGTGCTGGGGCCACATTGCTATTCTTACCACGAAGTACATGTCATTATGCCTGAGGGACAGATCATGAGAAACAAATTCAACATACCCCAGCAATCACAGAGAATATTTTTACAATATCTTTCAAATATTATTTCTATTTAAAATAACTGTTTTCTATCTGATTGGATTTTAAAGTGTAATTCATTCCTATGATGGCAAAGCTGAATTTTCAGCATCATTACTCCAGTCTTCAGTGTCACATGATCCTTCAGAAATCATTTTGATATGCTGATTTGCTCAAGAAACATTTATGATTATCAATGTTAAAAACAGTTGTGCTGCTCTTACATTGCTGTAGAGACCGTGAAGCATATCTTTTCAGAATTTTTAATGAATAGAAAGTTCAAAAGATATAAATGCCTTTACTGTCACTTTTGATCAATTTAGTGAGTTCTTGTTGAATAAAAATATTATTCATTTAAAAAATGTAGCAATGTATTTCTGCGACAGTTATAAAGATGTTTTTACTAATTTGAATAAATAATGCATTAGAAATACACAACAATACAAGTTTGTGTCAGCATTCTACAGCTTTAAACATCCATGAATCTAATCAAAACTGTGACATTGAGTTTAACAATTCATTTAAACATATTCATTGCAAATTTATTGTAACAGTGGCTCTTTGGTTGAAATGATCAGCCCTCTATTTGAAGAAATAAAAAACGACTTCAAGCTAATTCAGAGGAAATATATAACAAGATGTATATCGAATAACATCAAAAGCCAGAAAAACAAAGATTGCTTTCTCTCAGCATAGTAAGATCTGCAATAACCACATAATGATCAGTTGTATTGCTATAATGCCAGTGCTGCTCATGTTATCTAAAGGCTTTGAAGGACACACTGTCTCTTTGGTCTTTGCAGTGATTTCCAGTCAGGTGTGAGTGAGCATGAGGTGGTAAAATAAAACACTACAATTTAAAGAATGTGTGGAGAGTCTCTCTTTTCCTGAGGCCTTAAGCTCCAACACTCCCAAACAGCCATCTAGACCAATAATTTACCCGTGTGTGAGGTCTTAATGACTCCAGCAGGCTGACCACACACACACAAACAAACAAACATAAATACACCCTTCTCCAAGCTCCTGTTTGATTTTAATTGTCTCATTTTTCCTGAGGTATGTAGTGCAGATTGTGTCTGACTGTGTGTGAGAGTCTATTTGGAGAAAGAGCTGAGACTGTTGAGATGCTAATGCAGGAGAGAGCTCAGAGGACTCAACACTGATAAGCTACCCCAGCACAGATAACTCTGTCTGAGAGCGAGAGAGAGAGCAAGAGAGAGATGGGGTTTAAACACAATCACCATGAGATGGAAACCGCAAACAACAACAACAAAGACGGGGGAAAAAACTGTGGTAAGCATGACTAAATCCTGTGAAGTGCAGTTTCATCAACTCACCAGAAGTTTCGTTAATCAAGGCCGGCTCAAATAAGAAATTTCAAAGAGACTCAACTCCTTGAGGAGGGGCCAGAGAGCCCCGAATTAATTAGTCAGGCTTAAATGGGGGGGGGGGACTTCCCAGCACCCTTCCATCTTGCACTCCCTCCTTCACTCTCCATTTCAAAATGTTGTGTCCTAAATTATGTACTATACACTATGCACTCATTCCATGCATTATATGCTATTTATTGTATGAGTTTTCAAAGGTTAGAGGGACACTTCAGGGGCACTAGCCCTGCTGCTTAGTCAGCCACTGCCTATCAGCTGTCATCTTAGGAAATATTCTTAATGGAAAAAGTGACTGATGCATGTGGGGACACAACTTACAATTGAATTCAGTGCAGGTGAGCACATAATTTGTCTAATAAGCAAGCTATACACACATACACACACACATACTCGTGTGCATGCATGCAAATGTTATACTTAATTTATTGGTAATTCTACTTTTTTAAAATATTTATTAGCATTTAAAAGTTTAGGGTCTGTAACTTGTATTTATTTATTTAGAAATTGATATTTAAAAAAATAATTTTCAGTGTTGATAAGTTTTTTTTTTCTCCTTTTTTTATGTTTCACAAAATCAGCATACTGATTGATTGCTGAAGACTCATGTGAAAATTCAGCTTTGCCATCACAGGAATAAATGACATAATAAAATATATAAAAATAGAAAGCAGCTATTTTAAATTTTATAATTATATTTTATTTTTTTATATATAGATTTTATTTAAATATATTTACATTTAAATATATTTTATCATTTACATTTTTTATTCGAATTTTATATCTAACAATATTTCTAAATATTACAGTTTTTACTATTTTACTATATATAATATAAATAGTGTATATAGTAAAAAAAAAAAAAAAAAATTCTCCACTTAGCTTCGTACAGTGCATCCTGGGATTGCCTTCTCTACAAAGGCTACAATTTCACACAATCTGGCCCAAATAAGGTATCTTATGAGGCAGCATAACGAAGTTGCCTACCTTTTGGATCAGCCTTACAATAATGCCTGCTGAAGCAGTCTTACTAAGATTTGGAAAAGAGCTCAGAACCCTTGTTTCTTTCATTCATTACCTCACTCCTACTTTTCCTCTTTGGTTAAACATCCAGCATCAATAGGCAAACAAATGAACGGTGAAGAAAGCCTGCCACATCATCCATGAAAGCATGGCTGTGAAACAGGAAACGGGCACTTGTGCAGGTGTCCTCTTTATTTACCTGCTCTCTCTTCCATACAGACAGAAGGTACAAAAAAGGGAAATAAAAGGCAGATAGGAATAAAAGAGAGCAAATTACCAAAGCTCTCTCGTCTTTTCAACTCTCCATCTTCAAAGTGCTGAGCTTCAGCAGCTTTGCACAAATAAGAGCTGTGGTTCAGATTAACAGTCTCTCTTGTGATTGTGTATGGGCCGAGTGTGGGTCCGTTTCGCAAGAGTTCCTAGAGAAACATGCGATACTTCTCTGAATGAAGGACTATTTGAATACAGTTGCCGTTTCTTTATGCGTGGACTATTGTGTTGCGGATCCGGAGATGTCTGATGTAGGTTGGAGAGGATTGAGTAATGGAAAATATATGTGAAGAGGTGCGAACAAGGCTGTGTGTTTACCTGTGAGTGTTTAACCCAGAGTAAAGCTCCCCTACAGGGTTGAAATAATCCTCCTATTCAGAAGGACTTTAATTCGGCCTCACAATCAGGGATCCAGTCACTCAACAGGGATGCAGAAAGCACCGCATGTACAATCACGCTCTCAGTCTCCAGCGGCTAATACGCCAGACTCACAGCATTAAAGGATGACTAATGTTAAACCCGTTCACCATCGGAATAAATAGAGAGGTTAGTAAAACTTACTTAAACAGCACTTTGCAAATACAAAAGTACAGTAATTGGCAGGTTACTTTAGAGAAACACTTCATCTTAACTGCTACTCAAACAGAAATGTTCAAAATTATTTTCAACTAGAGCATGTACTGCATCTGTCGCACACGTCCGATTACCGCAGTAATTTTGCTGGTAAACACACTTACGGTAACACACTATCAATGGAGATCCATGGAACAAATGTTTTGAATGTATTATATGAGCTGTGAAGTTGTCTAAATCCTCTTTTTGAGGTGGGATTATTTTATATAGGCGGAGGAATTTCTAGTTGGGAAAGTTTTCAGTTTTACAAGTCAGTACAGATCAGTACTTGCATGACATTCCTTCCACCAGGATGAGCCTAGGATGTCAAAGATGCTGTCAAAAGTCATTAAAGTGATAGTTCACACAAAAAAGAAATTTATCCTAATTCACCTTATTTCCATACAATATAAGTGGATGGAGACCTCTCAGGGTCCAAAACAAGTCAAAATGAGCACCATAAATGTGGTCCATCTGACTGCCTTTTACTGTTTTTCCCAGTCATATTATAGATTTGAATTTTTTCCACAAAAGCTTTCAAAATGTGCAAGTTTTGACGTCAATGACAATGACAACTTTTAAGTAACATGCGAGTCATTGGTGTCAAACTTGACGCAACATACAGTATTTAGATGTACATGACTTAGAATTGAGAGGTACAGCAGAGAGGAAGATAATCATAAAGTGATAGTTCACCCAAAAATGAAAATTCTGTCATTAATTACTAACCCTCATGTCGTTCCTTCGTTCACACAAACGACAGACGCATTTCATGGAATTTCTCCTTTTGACTAAAACATCACGAGGGTGCGTAAACAGTAAGAGAATTTAAGTAGAAAATAATTTGATATTCTACTTTAGTATGCTATTCTAAATGTCATAAACCCAAAAGACTCTCATCACTCTTAAAAAAAAAAAAAAAAAGGTTCTTTATTGGCATCTGTGGTTCGACAGAACCTTACCATTCCACAATAGGCCTTCATAGTATAAAAGGGTTCTTTAGGCCCTGTTTACCCTTCATAGTATAAAAGGGTTCTTTAGGCCCTGTTTACACTACAGCGTTTTAAAATGAAAACGATCCTAACCTACACTGCCGTTTTCACTGCGTTTCAGAAACGATCTCCGTCTACACTACACAACCGAAAACGCATATCACATGACCATTCGTGCAGGTACAACCATAGATATGTATAGGTAGATTCCCTATAATTTAGATGGCGGGCGTGTCTGCGTGCTTTGAGCGGTCGAATGGGGCATCTACCCATACATATCTATGGGTACAACAATGAGCATGATGTTATCATTTACACGGTCATCAAGGATACGCAGAGCAAATGTGGGCAGCCACGGCATCATTTTCAAACATCTCCATTTTGGTCAATTTACATTGAAACACAACCCCGGAGTTTTCAAATTAAAACGGGGTCTGCAGCATTTTCAAAATTCTACGTTTTCGAGGGACGAAAACGCCGGAGTAGCGTAAACGACAGGCGCAACCGTAACAGAAGTTGTGCGTTTTAAAACGAAAACACACTAGTGTAAACGAGGCCTTAGATTTTTTCAATGTTCTTCACGGAGAAAAAATGGTTTCAAGAACTGTTCACCAAAAGGTTCTATGGGGAACCCAAAACTGTATTTCTACTGCATTTCTGCAACAATCCCCTTTTGGAACCTTTATATCTTTTTTGGAACCTATATGCATTTCTTAACTATTTGATGAAATAGTGGCTAACGAATCCATATGTTTTTATACGAACAGATTACGCCCCACTGACAGTTATGTTAACCCTTAAATGCATACCTCGGGTATCATACATCGGGGACAACATTCTCTACCGTCTCCCTCCTTCATTTTTTTAAGTTAGACATCAACTTTCTTAGTATTCCTCAATCTATTGATTATAAACAATATAACAAGAAAAAAATAGTAAAATATAAAAGAATGCCAGTTTTCTGATTAATTTTTTGTAAAAAGTGTATAGGGTCGCTAGAGACCCGAGGCATGTAAATTTATAAGTATTTTTTCCTGCGCAACTATATTTACATATCTAATGACTCAATATGTGCAATGCATCTTTTTTACTCGAGGTGGCACTGTTTGATACACAATGATGACGTGACGTTTCACTCATAATTACTGCAGGCATAAAACAAACGAATATCATCAGCAAAAATTTAATTGATTTGAATGGCTTTACTGCAGAGCAATTACTATCCGCAATGACGTATAAATGTCACTGCCATTTGATGCTGGATGTGGTGAATAAGCTGCCAGTGATCAAAATATTAAATATGAAGTAATTGAAAACGATAGTTTTGAGAATATGTTTAAGATCGTGAATGTGAGGCAGATGCTGGATGTACTGT
>NW_015654063.1:383888-390191 GCF_001515625.1 Sinocyclocheilus rhinocerous
AGGTATGTAAATGTGTAAGTATTTTTTCCTGCACAACTATATTTACATATCTGAAGACTCTGCAATGCATTTTTTTTTCCTCAAGGTGGCACTGTTTGATACACAATGATGACGTGACGTTTCACTCATAATTACTGCAGGCATAAAACAAATGAATATCATCAGCAAAAATTGAAGTGGTTTGAATGGCTTTACTGCAGAGCAATTACTATACGCAATGAAATATAAATGTCACTGTCATTTGATGCTGGATGTGGTGAATAAGCTGCCAGTGATCAAAATATTGAATATGAAGTCATTGAAAACGATAGTTTTGAGAATATGGTTGAAATCGTGAATGTGAGGCAGATGCCGAATGTACTGTGGAAGTGCGCTCTGACGATGACAGCGATGGTAAAATCATCTGCTCAAATTGAACCCTTTTAAGTTTCAAAAGGTAACAAAATATGCTTTATTTTATTCTTCTGTAATTGTTCTTAAAATATCAAGATAATTTTTTGCTATTGCAGCAGTTAGAGATCCATCCGTGCTGGATATATTGGTCCAGGTTGCTAAAGACCCGAATATGTAATAATGTCATGCATTTAAGAGTTAAGGGGTGGACCTTCATGCTTACTTTTTCTAAAAACTTGTATGTTTCTGTACAAATCACATCATGTAAATTCATATACAAAATCACCATCCCACAAAACAGTTGTTTTCCTATAGGATCGGCTGCATAAACCTCTAATATAACTTCCACAAACCTCTGTAAATACTCTACAAACCTGTAGACCAACAAACTTTAAAATTCCCCAATCTGAGATAGTCTGAGATTCACATTCTGAAGTTTAAGCCTCCAGATTGAGCCGCAGGATGCATCTAAGCTGCTCACTGCCATGCTGTCAGTCAGACGCTTAAGCTCAGAATGGGGTTCTTCTCAGTGCACCTCCCATCACCGTCATCATCAAACCATCGTATCGATCAGACGCGGCGCTGACACCGTCACAATGCGGCTCTAATCCACTACGATACTGACCGCTGAGCCCCAGATTACCAGCACCATCTCTTTTCATTACTTCAATTACCTTTCACTTGAGAACAGCCTTCGCTTAATTGATTCAAGAGAGATTGCATGCTTTCTATTAGAAAATCTTAAGCACCCAGGTATAATCTTGTGGCAGAAACTAATACAAGGCAAATCTTTGATACTGCTGTTTATCTTAGCTGAAATTAAAGCCCCAGAGGCGGCGTGTCTGAAATGTTATCCCGCAGACTGAATCGAGATCAGTTAAGAGGAAACGCGGAGTTAGATGCAGGAATCGGGCTCAACGCTGATGGGGTTAGAGTTTAAGATTTTCTCACTGTCTCTCTGATAAAGCGGATGGTTATCAGTGGGTGGGTGTGTGATTGGCAGAGAGGGTGATGAGAGGATGATGATAAACGGGTGTCAGTGTGAAAGAGGCCCGAGGGGTTGACAGCAGGGAGTCAACGGCACAATGGCACAGTAGATAAGAGCACACGGATGAGTCTGCGACCCGTCAGAACGACTACACAGAGAAAGACAGACAGAGGAAGAAAGAGAAGGGAAAACAGATGGACAGAGTGGCGAAAGGAACAAAAGGTGGAGAAGTGAAGTGCTTATGGAGAAGGGGCCGCAGCGGCAGACGCCAATGACACAATAAGATGATGAAGTGATGGGAGATGGAAGCACAACAGACAGAGGTGCAAAAAGGCCAAATGTACACATATACAAAGGAAATCTAAAACAGTCTGAGAGAAACGAAGAGACTAAGGAGGAAAAAAAGATAAAGACTGAGATGGTAGGTTCAGACACCAGTGTTGGGGGTAACGCATTACAAGTAACGCGAGTTACATAATCAGATTACTTTTTTGAAGTAACTAGTAAAGTAACGCATTACTTTTTAATTTACAAGAGAATATCTGAGTTACTTTTTCAAATAAGTAACGCAAGTTACTTTTTTTTCCAATTTATTGTTTGACAGCTCTCCTGTCCCCATGTTGAGAGAAATCAGATGTTACTGTAGTTCTAAAATAAATATGAATGTGCATTAATTCATCTCACTCACAAAAAAAAACACAGATTCAGTATGAATAAAAATAATGCAACTCAGAATATGATGCAAACCTGCAATAATTAAATGTTAAACAACACAAATATGCTTTATGTATTTAATCCCATTATGTTAACTAATGTCTTTGCTTCTGACCTTCGATGATCCAGTTCAACCGTACTAATAAGCAAAAATTACTCTAGACAACATTTGTGTGTCTTTTTTTATTGCTGAAGTGTGTTGAAATTTCTTCTTCTGCATTCTACTGTACGGACGTAAATTTACTTTCCCTTCAGTCTGAGGCTTATTCATTTCACTTTTGGTGTGAAAAGGCTTTTATATTTGCCAAAAATAGAACTTTTTTATTTGAAAAACAAACAAGCAAGCCCTGTCCAGATTTTAAAAGTAACGCAAAAGTAACGTAACGCATTACTTTCCATAAAAAGTAACTAAGTAACGTAATTAGTTACTTTTTTTATGGAATAACGCAATATTGTAATGCATTACTTTTAAAAGTAACTTTCCCCAACACTGTCAGACACTGATAATAAAAAGATGAGAGTGTTTCAGAAAACTGGAGCTCTGTGAAATATACTGAAGACTGACAATATTTTTGCAAAGATTTTACAGATGATAGAGTAAGCAAAAAAAAAAAATGTCCATTAGGTTTTCTACTGAGCATTCGGTTTCAATGGATCTATTCAAAACTGTGATTACAGTATTTGAATCATTCAAAAAAAGTGGCAGTAAAGACATTTATAATGTTACAAAATTCAAATAAATTGTTCTTTTGAACTTTCTCAATCAAAGAATCCTGAACAAATATGTATCGTGATTTCCACATTATTCCACACTGATAATAATAAAAATGGTTTCTTGAGCAGCAAATCAGCATATTAGAATGATTTCTGAAAGATCATGTGACACTGAAGACTGCATAATGGCTGCTTTGCCATCACAGGAAATACAATTTTAAAATATAAACAGTTATCATATTGTAATATAGTAATAAAATACTAATGTAATAATTGTAATAATATTTCACAATATTATCAATATTATTGTTTTTATATTTTTGATCAAATAAATGCAGCCTTGATGAGCATAAGAGACTTTTCAAAAACAAAATCAAAAACTTACCGACCCCAAACATTTTAATAGTAGCATACATTTACTTTATATGTAAAAGTGCTTTACCATGTACTGTTGTATTGGTGCATATAAACCAAAACAAATAGATTGGTGAATAACAGGTGAATAACAGTGTGGGAAAGATGCCATTTATAATTTAATGATTTGTTTTACCATTCTAGCAAGTTCAAATAACATTGAATGATGGTTTATCTAATTGAAAAGACACATAAATACAAAGAAAAATATATATATTTTGTATTTGTGTGTATTTTTAATAAGATAAACCATAATTTTAACAAGTCACAATTCTAAATGTAAGAACTACAACAGTAAAATCTAGTTGAAAACGGTGTTGAATGCCATAGAAAATTGGAAAGATTGGAAAATAGAACTTTCTTTTTAGTTATATTGTTTAGCCCCACAGCACAAACAGCAAGTCTATGCATAGCTTAGACACACAGCTAATAATACACAAAGTATAACTTAGCTTAACCGGCCTCATTTCTACCTGCAGTCCAAGTGTATGTCAGTGTCCCTATTAAACCACATGGTTCATAAGGACTCATCTGTGCTCAGAAATTACACTTCTTCATCTCTTCCTGTTTTCTAGTTGACAATACAAGCCAATTCACACAGGGCATCAATCATGAAACACAAGCAGTAAATTCCATAGTAAATCATTCATAAAACAATTCTCACGTAAACTGTCGCATTGAATTCAAAGCAACAATTTATGTGAGAACAGTTTAACCAACGATTTACATAGAAATTCTTTATTCTTGTGTTTCATGAATGAAGAGCAACAGTTTTGTCATTTTCTCACAACAAACAAAACAATGTATCCCTGCAGACTCCATTCACAGAGTGAAAATTCCCCCAGTAACTTTTTATTCAGTGGAGAAAAAAAAAAGATCAATATGATAAAAGCTTTTGGGTCATGAATCAAGGATTTTATTATTATATTATATTTATTTACTATCATTATAGACTTATATTTATTACAAAATTTTAGGACTATTTTTATGGTACTGTAATAGTGGTGTTTTTTTCCCCCTTTCTTGATCTAGGCAGAAGTGGTCACTTGAAACTCTTTTTCATAAGAGTACAGATTTTTCATAAATTCTCATTTTGTGTTTCACATAAGAAAGAAACTCATATGGGTTTGAAACGACATGAGGGTGACCAACCATAAAGCCACTGAACACTTTTTTGAAATTACACATTCCTACAACCTATAAATGTTATTAGCAAAGTGCTGTCCGTACTTATGGCTTTCAACTTCTATATTCAAAGTGCAAGTGATAATTCATTTTTTTCCCTCTCAATTTCAAGAATCATTTGCCGAGAGCAGAGAGCATACAGCATTCCTCAGTGATGGCACAGCCGGTTGCTATGGTGAGAGGCTGGTAGAGGAGTCACGCTGTGAGGATGTGACCCTATCAACCCTCCTTACTGTCCGTCTGTGCTCTGAATGTGTTTAGGGGAATATTTGACTCCCTCACGAAATCCATTCTGTGCAAACAGGAGATTGTGAACAAAGACCAAACCTTAAAGATCTACAAATTTGTATAGAACTTAAAGGAATAATTCACCCAAAAAACTGCTCACCCTCAGGCCATTCAAGATGTCGATGAGTTTTTGTCTTTATCAGAACAGATTTGGAGAAACTTAGCATTGCATCACTTGTTCATCGATGGATCATCTGCAGTGAATGAGTGCTGTTAAAATGAGAGTCCAAACAGCTGATAAAAACATCACAATAAACCAAGTATAATCCACACTACACCAGTCCATCAATTAAAGTCTTGTGAAGCTGTTTTAGACTTGAAAACACTGCTTCCGGCTAATATACGAGTCTGAATCAGCAGAGAAATATGCACTGATCAACCATCATTTACAAGCAAAATCAGTCCGAAACCTTTATATACAAATACACTGGTGGATTTTGATGTGAGAGGACAACAGGGGATGAACTTTTGGAAAAAAACATTATTATGGATTATGGACTGGTATGTTGGTCAGAAGTGACAGTTTAAAGTTAAAATGTCTTAAATGATGGATTTGTTTCTTACAAACATGCAGCTTTTCACTTCACAAGACATTAATTGATGGTCTGGAGTCGTGTGGATTACTTGAGAGTAATTGTAATGTTTTTAACAGTTGTTTGGACTCTCACTCTGACGGCACCCATTCACTGCAGAGGATCCATTGGTAAGCAAGTGATGCAATGCTAAATTTCTCCAAAACTGTTCTGATGAAGAAACAAACTCATCTACATCTTGAATGGCCTGAGGGTGAGCACATTTTCAACAAATTTTACTTTTGGGGTAAACTATTCCTTTAAAATTCTAAACAAGTCGTATTCAAACCAATATGTTTAGAACCTATTATAACACAGAATGTAGCATTTCCAAAATCACCAGAAGGCATAAATTAACATATGACGTCCAACTGAATTAAAGCATGGGTGAGATAATAAATTAAATAAAAATTAAATTTAGTAAAAACCTGCCAGCAGTGAGGATTGTTTGTAACATAGAAAAGCATTTTGCTGAATTCTGGACATTATGGCCACTAAGGGAACATAAGTAAATAAAAAATTGGAAGACAATAAAATGTTTGGTTTTGTGAATTGATAGATTACCTTAAAGGGGTCATATGATGCGATTTCAATTTTTCCTTTCTCTTTGGAGTGTTACAAGCTCTTGGTGCATAAAGAAGATCTGTAAAGTTGCAAAGACTAAAGTCTCAAATCCAAAGAGATATTCTTTATAAAAGTTAAGAGTCAACCCACGCCTACCTAAAATGCCTTGTTCTAACACGCCCCCACAAGTCTACATCACGATGTGGGAAGATTGAAGGCCGCCAAACGCTCCTTCGCCAAATCCGCCGGCCACGCCGTTCTAAAGCCCGCCCGCCTCCGCTCACTCTAGCCGCCGGCCTCTGCTCACTCTAGGCCGCCGTGTGTGGCGCTGTGTTTCGTTGTGAAAGTGAAACTACTTTGTTTGGCCTTCCAAAAGAGGACACGACTAGAAATCAGTGGTTAAGTTGTATTTACAACAACGTTCCAGAACAGTTCAACCCAAATATTCAGATGTATGCAGCACATTTTATG
>NW_015654063.1:390526-403626 GCF_001515625.1 Sinocyclocheilus rhinocerous
TTCCAGAACGATGAGCTTTGTAAAAATCGACGCGTTTCAGAAAAGCGGGGCATAGAGGAGAAACAATAATGTACAGTATGTGGAAAATAATGTGTTTTTTTAACCTTAAACCGCATAAACACATTTCATTACACCAAATAGTGTTTTTTAGCAACATCATATGACCCTTTAAAGAAAGCATAATTCAGTGGCATTCACACCACTGTGGCCCTGTCTGATGTGTGTGTTTGAGTGTGTGGAAACAGAGAGTGCATCAGAAGTGTCGATCAGAGGTATTGAAGGCCGGGAGTGAGCCCAGACTCTAATGTTCAGAAGCGCTCTGGGATTCAGAAGAGGTTGGCGAGAGAGTCTCTAATCCCAGACTGGCTCATTAGTCATCTCTCTCCTTGATTAATGCATGTGTTTGTTTGTGTTGTGTGAGCCCTTCCCCTCTGCTTTCTGAAGCTGCTTAATGAATAATCATTTTATATGCAAGTGCCACAAAGCCTTGATCTTCTCAATGAGGAGCAGGAAAATTGGGATGTTAGCTAATGATATGATATCAGGGAGAGAAAGAGAGAGAGAAAAAAAAAAAAGCACATATTAAGCAACAAAAACAACAACATATACAGTAAAGTGAGATATGAAAATACTATTATGTAAAATGAAGAAAGGATATTTTAAATACTGAACTATTTCTAGATCAATAGTGAAATAAGTAAATGTATGTCACTTATAGTGTCTCTGCACAGACAGTCAGATGATCTTGTTTCCACTCAAGCTCAAGATGCTCTTTAAATCATTTTTCAATCATGCTGAAGAACATGATCATAAGGTGGCACACACATTTGTTAATATAAAAAAAAACTTTACACAAATTTTTCAATTCAGCTGTTCTGCTGATAATCAAATTTGTAAAAATTAAAATTATACTATTAAACCAGAAAACAATGCAAAAACAGAAGCATTTTGACTAGTGGTCTCAAGACTTTTGGATCTAACTTTACACACAATACTGTTAAAAAGTTTGGGTCTGTAAGATTTTTTTAATGCTTCTATTATGCTCATATTTGTCTGCATTAATTTGTTGAAACACACTGTAAATACAGTAATATTGTGAAACATCACTAAAATGTAAAAATTTGCTCCAGTCTTAGGCGTCACATGATCCTTCAGAAATCAATCTCAAGAAACATGTCTTATCATCAATGTTGAAAACGATTGTACTGCTTAATATTTTTGTGGAAACTGCAATACTTCACAAAAAAGTATTTATTTGAAGTAGAAATCAATTTTATAACAGTATAATGTCTTTACTGGCACTTTTAATCAATTTAATGCATCCTTGCAGAATAAAAATTATTATTTATTTCGGAAAAACAGTAGTGTAAATGTGACACACACACACACGCACACAGTCTTCTTACATGACACTGAAAGGGCCAGATTTGCTGCTGCCAGTCACCTCAGCTGTAAAGTCCATGTCAGTCTGTACATGTATTCCCTACAAAAACAAGACAGATGCACAGAAACAGTGAGAAACTGCAAGAAAAAGGGGGGAAAATAAACATAGGACAAACAATGTGCAACATTCTTAAAAACAGGACAATTGATCATTTAAATGCATAAATAATAGCAAACAACAAGTGTGATTTCAGTATAGTTTTTTTTAAGTAAATAATATATTCATATAAATATTCATATATATTTTCACTTTGAACACCATCTTTAAAAATACAATGCTTATGGTGGGATATGCGACTAGGCAACCAAATATGTCGGTTTGATGCAAATGTTCACAAACCACCATTTAAATGGCACAGATGGGATGCAAGAATGCATACTTTATGTACACCCCTAAAAAACACTTACAAAGAACATAAGAAAGAAAATACATTTAATGGTAAAATAAACAGGCAATAAATGCAAATGCTTAGCTAATGATGAGTAAAACGAGTCTCCTTTATGTCTCCCTATGAATAAGAGCCACATAATAGGACGTTATTTTACTTGCCAACCAGTTGCAAAGGCTCAAGGGAGGAATTTCCTCTGAAAGAAATGGCTGCTGATTTGAGCATTAAAAGACCATTAGAGTGGATGTGCCAGAACTGATGAATTTCTCTCAAGAAAAACACCAAATTTATCTCATGTCAGGATTTGAGAATGATCATTAGTCATGTAGCTGCTTTTACTAGCGTACGAGTGTGTGTGTGTTGCATTATGCTTGAGAGTAATTACAAATATGTACCACGTATGTGTGTAAATGTGGTTTGTAACAGGATAATGACTTGCACAAGGCATATCAACGTGCGTGTGTGTGTCCAATGAAATGCAATAATTAATTGTATGTGGCATGTCAGACTTCACTTGGATGGCTATGTTTGTACCGAAGACATAATTTAGCGGATGTTGTGCCAAGCTTAGCTCATTTTTGTGCACACCGACATGGCCATTAATGAGATCAATGTAACAAACTGTGTGAAAGCGCTGCTTTAATCAACCGAAAGGTGTCTAGTGACCACAGTAGTAATGTATAGTATGTAGTTTTGGGCTGGGGAGCTGGGGGTGACGTCCGTAGAGAGGGCCGTTCACTCAAACATATCGAGCAGCAGAAATGCATCATGCTGCCCTTCAGCTCTGACAGAAAGTGTGGCAGGGGTCAGCATGAGCAGAAAGCCTAATGTACTTGCCTGTAACCTCTGACCCCATTAGCACCTGTCAATCAAACCCCTGCCTCTCAAAGCGGTCCTTTAGAAAGCCAAAAGTGTGATTGGCCGGCCCAATAATGCTCCATTTCCTTGCACACAGCCAGGAATCTCAGTAGGTATGAGGCATAACCTAAGAGTATTTTGTTCAAAAGTGTTTTGTCATGATATTTTATAAGTACTTTAGGCACTTGTGTTTATGTGTGCATTCATATAACATAACAATTTTCAAAAATATATCATTTCCAAATGAGGAACTAGACTAGCTGTAAATCAACAGAAACATTTATCAGACTCTCTTGCATATTTGCTGCTTTTTTTTTTTAATCACTATCTAGTTATGATATTTTGACACAGTAGATTGATATATATTGAATCATGGCATGTTTCAAAATATACATCTTATTGTGAAGTAGCTGGTGATACCCAGCCCTAGATAAGAAATATAGACGGATATATTAGCTAGATAACTGTAGGATATCAGACCGAATCAGACAATCTAAGATTTGGTCAAACATGGCTGAAACCTGAGGAGCCCAGAATTCCACAAGAGGCCCAAGACACAGGATGTCGTAAATCAGATCCTGGCCCCAAGCCTGAACCAACTAGCAGCTTTGAGTAGCTCACAGCATTTAAACAGAAGAACACTTATTGACAATTCCAAGGAGATTGTCAATTCTGGGGCAAGTTATCAAGAATAATGGCCAAAAGAGATGCACAGCGTGACCGTCACATGGTAACCAGTGATCGCAATCACGAGCTCTTTGGATTGACTTCTCCCCCCACCTAAGACAAAGAACAGGCAGATTCCTTACAGACATTTTAACCACTCTGGTCTTCACAGAACGTATCCTTATGTTCAGAGAATGGCACAGTCTTATTGTGAAGTAGCTGGTGATACCCAGCCCTAGATAAGAAATATAGACGGATATATTAGCTAGATAACTGTACCTGACAGATCCAAAATGTTTGTATGTCAATGGATTATGCGAGTAAATATTTAAATATTAAATTCTGTAAGCAACTTACTTGCTATCATTTAAATGTAATAAGGCCCTTTCACAAAAAGAATGTTACATATAACGATAGCTAATAATGATAAATATATTAGCCTCAGTACTAACAGATGATAATGTTTATGCTAACATGCGCTGTGTTCTGTCAACTCAACTGCAGCAGATGCTTTGAATTTGTATGGATTTTGATTGGCTATTAATGTTTTTATCATTAATCAGACAGAAAAAATGCTTTGAAAGTAGGGCTGAACGATTAATTGCATTTGCGATAATATCGCGATATGAAAAAACACGATTTTTTAATCGCAGAGGCTGCGATTACACTCGGTCACATGACACGCGAGAGTAAAGAGGTGTGTTCGACTTGAAGATCGATCGGTGTATGACATCAAAGTACGGCGAGAGAAAGTATAAGGAGACGTCCGCGCTCTCTTATAGCTCTCGCAGTACTTTGATGACACACACCCATCGGTCTAAGCAGCGCTGCTTCAAGTCGAGCGCGGGCCATCAGCAGAAAAAGAAAAGAAATAAAACAGTAAACAGCCAAAGGACGTAACTTAGAATGGGAGATGGATCGGTTTGTGAAAGCGAAGAGAAAAGCCATAGATAAAGTCGCACAGACCTAAGATTTTTTTTTTATAGGTTTAAAGGGGGGCGGGACCAAAAAAGTTTGAGAACCACTGGTCTAAAGTTAACAGACAGTGTTTAGTGCAGTCCACATGTTTACATATGTTTATTACAGTGACTTTGAATTACCTAAAGTAGTGTGGTAATGCAACAGATTTGTTTTTATATTTCTGCAATCTACTTTAGTTTGTGTGATTTGTTACTGACTTTCATATTAATGTTTACACCAGGCTTATTTGTGCTTATTTGTTATTTGCTTTATGTTGTCATAATTATTACATGCTTACAAGGTTGGAAGTTCAACAAATCAGTCAATGTACTGTGATTGTAGTTGTTAAATAAAAATGTCATTCATATCAATTCATGCATCACCTAATTTCATCGTAACATATAGGCCTGGCCTACAGAAAAGAACATTTATGATTAATCTATCTAATATTGTGTTGGTCATACTATACAATGATTTATAGCTCGTCTTTGTTGAATAATACAGAACATAAACAGCTTTAAAAAATAATTGCATATTGAATCGTTATATTTTTCAAAATCGTTCAGCCCTATTTGAAAGTTATTCCACTGATATCATTGCTCTGTGTCATTATTGTTAAGGTTATGGTGTGGACTTCGTTATTCTCTTATAGTTACAGTTTCTGTCCAGTGTGAACAGAGCTTTAAATGAATAGTTCACCCAAAAATGAAAATTCTATAGTCATTTACTAACCTTCATATCGTTTCAAATTTCCTTCCTCTGCAGAGAACAAACCAAAAATTTGTCAAGAATTCTGGTGCCCACTGACTTCCACTGGACAAAACCAAAAAAAAAAAAATCATAGAAGAAAAATTCATGCAGGTTTGGAACAACTTGAGGGTGAGCAAATGATGACAATTTTCATTTTGGTTGAACTATCCAGAACTCTTAACTTGTGTAGGGTATCAGACCGAATCAGACAATTTAAGATTTGATAAAGAACAGTTGAAACACGAGGAGCCGAATTCCACAGAGGCCCAAGACACAGGATGTTCGTAAATCAGATCCTGGCGCCACAAGCCTGAACCAACTAGCAGCTTTGAGTAGCTCACAGCATTTAAACAAAAGAACACTTAGAGCTAAATTTACCTGTTTCCCTTACACTTGAACCAAGCCAATAAATAACTATAATTTAGACACACTTATGTTCCAGAGGTTAAAGCAAAAACAAATCCTGAGCCTGAACTTTTTTCCGGGGGCGTGGCGGGGGGAGGGTATGGGGCAGCACATGCAAAGCATGCAATGACTGTGGCAACTTTAACATTTGAAAGGATACTATGGCAAAGCTATTGCTTTCCTTATTCAAACTGATTATTCTTTCATGAATATATGGTTGACCTGAAGAATGAAAGCTATATCATACACTTGGAAACTTATGAGCTATATGAGCTATATCACTGCTTATCGACACTAGGGGTGTGACAATACACTTAGCTCACAAGGTGAGACAAAATGCAGATGAGTAAGCTGATATTTTTTAGTAACACAAACATACCTAAGTGAAAACCAGGTTTTAGTATGACTATTTATATATAAACTATTTCACTTTACAGTGTGATTTAACGATGTTTAAATCCATTCAATTTTAATATTTGGCCTCATGCAAACTCTTAATCTTTTATTTTGAAATCGCGATGTACAATAAATGCCATATTTAGAAATATGATGTATTCTCCTGTGTTGGCAAAGGTTTACAAATGATTTACATTACAAATCTAGTGAGAAAATGCACAGTTTTCCCAGATGAACGTTAAGCAATTCAAATTCACAGCATATACAGAGGAAGAGTTTAGCCCCTTTCACACATACAGTCTTTACTGGTAAATTACCGGTAAGTTACCATTAAGAGATCATGTGTGAACAGGACCTTTTCAAAAATCCCGGTAAATTTGTTCTGGCACTGCACGCCGGAGATCCGGCACGGTGCCGGAGAACTTTAAGCCCTGATGTTCACAACACAAAGCAGCTCAAATGCCAACCTCATTCATAAGTAGGGTTGGGTATCGTTTGAATTTTATCAATTCCGATTCCTCTTATCGATTCCGATTCTTTTTGATTCCAATGTGATTAAATAATGATATCAAACATTTATCATGTCTCTTTTTTGCAAACCATTTATTGGAGCTGAATACCATGAACAAAAATCAACAGGCTAGATAAAATCTCTTTAAGAGCTGTTTGTGTGCAAAATAGAACTGCATGATTCTGTATAAATTGAGGGTTTTCTTTCTTTTTTTCCCCAATGGAAGTGGTGGTTCTCTCATGATTCTGAATAAAAAACATTAGACAACTAAACAAAATCACATGTAATTTATGAATGAATGATTCAATGATTCACTCAAGACGTATTTGTTTCATTACTGGATGAATCGGCGTTCTTGAACGAATCTCTTGTGTGATTTGAATGTTTGTGATACAGAAATAATGATACTGTTTGGTTGAAAAGACCGTGAAGCTGTTTCATTCATGACAGACAGCTGCTCTCCTTAGGTCAATGGCAGTGCGAACACAGATTTAAATGCTCAAAATCACACTGATATGATTGTACGCTGCACGGACGAACCAAGTGATCACAACATTGATCGCACAAATTTTTATTTGACAACAAGTATCCGATTCCTGATCTTAAGTATCCGATTCTGGAATCGGAATCAATTTTCGATTCCCAACCCTATTCATAAGTATTTCCTATGCAATGAAGTTGGTCAAATCATAACAGAGATAATTTACATATAGATATATTAAAAGTACAGTAGCAAAAAAACAGCCTATTTAATCCTAAGAGTCAACAAGAGGGAGGACAATGGTCTTGTAAAACTGATTTTCAACAACATTACAAGTACACTTAAGGCAAAAGTGTAAGATATAAGACAGCTAAAACATCAAGATGTTTATGTACCAGCTGTAAATCTAAAGACAGCTTAGTATTTACAATTAAAAAAGTCTGGATGTAGGGTTGAATGTCTCATTCCCTTGACAATGTGGCCTTTGTAACAAACACTAGCTTTGAAAACAGAGGTTAAGGCACTAAATAAACGTTTGCATGGTAAAAACATCTTCAAGAGTCGACCCAGAAAAGACTATAAGCATTAACTCTTCATCCGATCATCCTCCTGAAAGCTGACATTACCAGCACGTGCAGTTATGTCAGAACGCCTACCTTCATAGACAAGGCACCGCAAACAATTACCCGAACGTTGACAACTGATGGCTTGTTCCCTTGTTAATACACACACAAAACATCTTTTTACATAGCTACATAAACGCCCACCAAAATAAAAAAAATTAAAACAAGAGTGTGCCTGTGATTCATTCTCCTCTCATTTTTAATGATTAGTTTGTGCCGTTTGAGTCACGGTTTGATGCTGTTGCTAATTAAAGAACAAAAGCATTAATCTAGCGGCTGACTGATGATCTGATGAGCATGTCACCGGGTTTATTTGCTCGTAGTGCCTGATCTCCTCGCGCTGACCCTCATATAATGAATGACACGGATGGAGCTGGCAGTAATGGAACAGTGCCGAACAAAGAGAAGGCGACAGCCTTGACAGAGCCAAGAGGGGAAGCAAACACACTGGAGGGTATGATGGGATACGCACCACATGCTGAGAGGGTTATGAGAGTTTGCTTGTCTATATATATAGGTGTTTGTTTCATCGTTTTAACCAAGGCAAACATCACATACACCTGTTTTCTAAATAAAGACATCTGCTCCCATTACTCATTCAAGCTGATGATTGTTATCAGACAATGAGCAGCAGAGTTTCAAATGTACCCCAATACAATAATTACATTCTCCATTTAATATATGGACAAGACCTACAACGACATGGACGGCATGTTGTTGGAATTTGGGAAAATCAATGCAGATGTGAAAAAAACAAACCAAACACATAAGCAAACATTTGGCTTACAAAGTAATCTGGAAATACACTGACAATAAAAGGTGTTACCATGTTTTTGGAGATTTTACCCTGTTATTTGTTGAGTTCCATCCAAATATTACAGTATATGAATTTGGTCAATATAAAAGCCTGGTTTCACAGAAAGGGCTTAGATTAAGATCAGTCAGTGCAAGTTACTTTTAGTTAAAATGGCTCAGACATGCATTTTAGTCTGGGACTAGGCTTAAAGGGTTAGTTCACCCAAAAATGAAAATTCTGTCATTAATTACTCACCCTCATGTCGTTCCAAACCCGTAAGACCTCCGTTCATCTTCGGAACACAAATTAAGATATTTTTGATGCATTCTGACAGCTCTCTGACCCTCCCATAGACAGCAAGGGTACTACCATGATCAACGTCCAGAAACGTAGCAAGGAGATCGGTAAAATAATCCATGTGACATCAGGGGTTCAACCGCAATATTACGAAACTACGAGAATACTGTGCACAAATGAATGGGTTTGGAACGACATGAGGGTGAGTAATTAATGACAGAATTTTCATTTTTGGGTGAACTATCCCTTTAAGCCTTGTCTGTGAAATGGGGGTAAAGGTATAATTTACCCCAAAAAATAACATTCTGTCATTATTTGCTCACCCTCATGTCATTTCAAACCCATAAAATGTTTGTTCATCTTCAAAACTTAAATGAAGATATTTTTAATGAAACCTGACAGATGTCTGTCGCTCGATTAAAAGTTACACCAAATCTTTCAAAAAGTTCAAAGGTTCAGCAAAAACATCAAAATGTTCATACATGAAGAATGTGGTTTAATTCAAGTCTTCTGAAAAGACACAATTTATCAATATATAAGCATTGATCAACGCATAATAAAAATGGTAAACAGAAGCTCAAAATATGCTTGTTTACTGTGCTTTGACCAGCTTGATTACTTTTATTACTTGATTTATATGATGCATTAAAGTTTTGTTGGAATGGACTTTAAATGTGTGGAAAGAAATCTCTCAGGTACATTAAAATATATTTATTTGTGTTACAAAAATGAACAAAACTTGTATGGGCTTTGAATAAGAGATCTCATTTTTGGGTAAACTAACCTTTTAAGTTCCATCGAAGTACCATAGTATTTGACATTCATAGTGTCACGTTACTGATGACAATTTCGGTCTGTTCCTCACATTAAGCTATCATTTGATTTCACATACTTGGAATATAGTGCACTTTTTGAGTTTGGAAGTACAATTTCATTGTATGTGCCCTGTAAGTTTAACAGAAGAAAACAAATTTGGGGAATCAATGCAACAATGACAAAATGATTAAGGGTAATGTTGAGTAAACAATGACAACAAATCCCTTTAAAGAGTACAGAGAATTTACACCTTATTCAGTTGAGCAAAGAAGAGTCAAAGATCAAAGTTTACAAGATTTGTCTGGTCACATGTCTATTCCCATCGACACAGCAGGTGACCCACGAGCAAAGACGGTAAGAACCTCTGTCAACAATATACAACCAATTCCTCACAGGAAGCGTGGTGTTATTTACCATCAAACACACACACACCCCCCACAGGAAGAGAGGCACCACAGCTCCAACAAGTGATACATTTAAAGTATCACTTCTTGGTGACTATTAAACCCACAGGGTTCAAGATACGAAAAAAATACTCCCAGAGCAATTAGCAGTCTCTGAGATCCTCCCAGAGGACGACTGTTCTAATGATGGCAGAGACAGACAAATAAACATGCATGTGACAGATCATAAGACCAGAAAACTTACAGGCCATGTGAAAACATGAAAAAATAGACTTGGTATTGAAAATAATTGATAATGAGGGATGCACAAAAACAAAAATGCTGACAGTATTTGTTGGAAGTGATTAGCAATCTCTCCATTTATTTTTAAGATACTGGTTAGTTTGAATGAAAAAAAAACAGTGGTATTCAAGCTGGGTAATATACTGGATATTTAGTGGTGATTAAACTTCCATTAGTTAAAGATGACCACCTAAATGCTGGAATAAAATGGCAATAATTATCCGAAAGAATTGTTGCGTCCAAACTAATTACATCTCAAAATCACTTAAAATAATGGCCTGTGAAAGCTCAAATAGAGTCTGTGGGAAATTCTGGATCACTGACACCCACCAATTTGGCATTTTAAGATCCTTTCAAATGGGTTAGTTCAGCACTTCTTTTGTCTTTGGAGAGGGAAGAGTATTTTTCTGAAAGTTTAAAATATCTGCCAGTGCTCCTCAGTGGGAGGCGAGGGCAAACCCAAGGGCCGTTTCTCTCCCTTTTCCAACCACTTACTTCTGCCGAAAAGGGCAATTGACAATCTGAACAATTACAAAGGCCTATTACCTCAATCAGGTATAGAGTAGTGTGGACCCTCTCTTTCTCTGTCCATCTCCCTCCCTCTCTGGTGGTTTTCAGTATAGAAGGGTGCAACGCTGAGTGCATTAGTGAGCTCTAACCCTGTCATTTCTCAGGCACACTCACTTATTTCGGACACGCCGCATGTTCCTGCAGCCAGGAGGAGGAACACGCAGAGCAGACAGGTTCAGTAGAGAAGAAGACAGAGAGAGGTGGAGATGTGTGAAAGACCATGAAGAAGAATGGTAGGTCAAAGAGAAAGAAAGAGGCTGTTCTAAAACCTAGTCAACAGCCCTTTAAGACAGTGTGCCATTCAGAAAATAACTGAAAATGCCTTTGAAATTACAATTAAATTCTAAAACATGGTCATTCTAATTAACTAAAATTACATGTAAAAAAAAAAATTATTATTATTATTTCAGCTAGTTGAAATAGCAAGTAAATGGAATTAAATACAGAACTGCTTTTTATTTTATTTTATTTTATTTAGGAATTCTAAAATAGGAATTCTAATTCTTTAGGAATTCATAAAAACAGCTGTTTATATATATATATATACATACACACACATACACATCGCGATTAATCGCATCTGAAATAAAACTTTTTGTTTACATAATATATGTATGTGTATTGTGTATATTTATTATGTATATATACACCCACATTCAGTATATATTTTGAAAATATTTACATGTATATACATTTATACAGTACATTCATATTCTTATATTTTATATTGTATATAAATATATTTAATATATAAACAACATATTTTTCTTAAATATATACATGCATGTGTTTGTATTTATATATACATAATAAATATACACAGTATACACATATATTATGTAGGCTAAACAAAAACTTTTATTTTAGATGTGATTAATTGTGATTAATCATTTGACAGCACTGATATATATTTATAGAATTGCTTTTCATGGCAGGATTTCTTCTTCTCTAACTTCTATTAACACAGCAGCAGTCAAATTTATTCATAGGTTTTGCCTAATGAGACCGAATACAATAGCCATGCAATACAGTTTCATTTAGTTCATTTAGCCATTGAGAGAGATCAGCCTCAGAAGCTTATTGCTGAATTACATTAATGCACATCCATATCAACTGAATAGAAAAACGAAGTAACATGACAATACCTATAAAAGCTTCTTATTGAGATTATAGCGATTAGGATGGACAAAAGCCAATTTAAACAGTCATACATTAAATCTACATTATCAACTATTACATAGAGAGTTGACAGACAGATACGCAGTCAAACAGACAGAGGGATGGATTTACTGAACAGTTGTGCCATGTTATTTCAGTACATTATTCACTATTCAATAAGCGAGTTTAAATAGGTACTGAGTTGTTATAGCACTGTATTTTAAATGAAGTTTTTCCTATGTAAATTAGGCTAATATTGTACCGTATTCACAAAACTCAGTGCTATCTGCCAAGGAAAACTGAACATTAAACTATTACTGCTAACAAGTTGTGAATATCGTGCTCTGATTTCAAAAGACCAAGAAAATTTGAAACTAATAGCAAGGGGCGGAGATTGCGTTCAATTCGGTAGCTACTGCATGTTTAACACGTGGGCATAGTTTGTTAACTTGGGAATGTCAAAAACAGGGAGTGAAAAATCCCAGTAATAGTCTCCTGCCACGTTTTCTAGGTTTCTTTGCCTGGCTTTTCTTTGTTCAGGTTCTCTCTCTTTCTGTCACACACAAACACATATCTCCTCCAGCTGTACATAAGCCTTCATCAATGAAAAGTGCCAGTTTAATTACACCCAATGGGCTTAAAGAGAGCGAGGGAGAGGGCGAGAGGGAGAAAGCGAGACAGAGAAATTGATGTTAATTGGGGGTTTGTGAATGAGAGGCTGTTGGATTAAAAGCAGAGCCGTTTTAATTTGAGATCATGTATCCCTTTTGAGTGTCATTTTAAAGAAGCTCACGAGACAGTGTGCAGTGCAGACAGTGTGCGAGAGTTCACACTACAGACAGGAGTCTAAGACAGCGTGAGGCTACGTTAATCAGGCACAAGTCAGGCCTTGACGTCACAAGGTGTCTCACAAACACATGGAAACAGACTCATCTTTATGCAGATGGACGCAAAACACACATTCAAGCACAAAACCACTGATGCAGGACTGAGCGGTATGATGGGTTTATACCCTATGAGAGTAGTAATGCGTCATCAGAAATCACAAACCGTAGAAGTAAAGATTGTTAGGTCACAACTTGACACATTAAAGGGGTCATATGATGTTGCTAAAAATAACATTATTTTGTTTATTTGGTGTAATGAAATGTGTTTATGCGGTTTAAGGTTCAAAAAACACATTATTTTCCACATACTGTACATTATTGTTTCTCTTCTATGCCCCGCCTTTCTGAAACGCGTCGATTTTTACAAAGCTCATCGGCCTGAAAAGCAAGGTGTGCTGTGATTGGCCA
>NW_015654063.1:404619-407570 GCF_001515625.1 Sinocyclocheilus rhinocerous
GTGACGTAGGTATGTGGGGGCGTGTTAGAACGAGCCGTTTTAGGTAGGCGTGGCTGACTCTTAACTTTTATAAAGAATATCTCTTTGGATTTGAGACTTTAGTCTTTGCAACTTTACAGATCTTCTTTATGTACCAAGAGCTTGTAACACTCCAAAGAGAAAGGAAAAACTGAAATCGCATCATATGACCCCTTTAATATAAAACTCACAGGTGAGCTATTTGATATTTTAGTATTTTTAACATCAAATGTGGCTTAGAATTTATGCCAGATTTCACTCAATCATTTGCCATGAATATTGCATCAAGCTTCATATAAAAAGAAAAAATAGTATCTTTCATTGGTAAACAATTTAAATTCACTGAACCAAAGTATGCATTACAGCACAATATTCTAGTATATAAAAGATTTGCATTGAACAGTCAGCAAAAATCACTATGTTACTGCAATTTTAAATTATTCATAACATGTAATAATGTCATACATTCTACCTCTACACTGATTTATGTGTATTTTATCCACATTTATGTCTAAAGCATTACACGATCTGCCTTTCTGTGTAAGCTGAGGTCAGAATGTCACCTGTGGCCCTTAACTACCATTGCAGTGACATCACACATTAAATGTCATGGATGAGTGTAAAGTGAAACTAATACTGCCATATTTTTTCATGTAAATTTAACACCGTGAAAACAGAGTCGAGATGTGAGGAGTTCGACTACGCCGGTCACTCAGCATGTCTATTATCTGGTAAAGTGAGATAGCTTGGTGTTTTGCAATTAAAAAACTTTGTGCTAGTGGCTATTTTTTCTAGAGTAGTCCTCTGAGCTTTACTTCTCCCCCTGCCACAAAACACAAAACACACAACAAAAGGAACAACTAGTAGTTTTGCAGGTTACTGTCACTGTGAATTTAGCACATATTAATTTTGCATGGACAACTGCCATACGTATATAGCACACTACTAAACTAAGGGTTTGGGCCAGTAAGAATGTTTTAACAAAACACCAAATCAAAACATACTTAAATTTTTTCCAAGCAGTCCTCTAAGCTTTAGTTTCTCCCCCTTTCATGTATCAAAAAAATAAAAAATAAAACGAAACAAAAAACAAACAAAAAAAATGTTTATGAATTGGGTAGTCACATCTTTACATCTCCCACAAAAACAAAACAAAACAAAAACACAAAACGAAACACAAAACGAAACGAAACGAAACCACCAAACCAAAACAAAACAAAATCTTTTTTTAAGGTTTGTAAGGTTATAAATGTTTTTTGTTGTTGTTGTTTTTGCTGTTGTTGTTTTTTTATTTAAAGAGTGGTCTTGCCACTGCACACTGGACTTCTGTATGAACACCAACAAGTGAACACACTGATCCCAGATGAGAGGGGTGTGCTACCAGATGACCCTCTTGGAAACACTGTGCTGGCCAGTGGGACTGCAGGGTGAGGTCCCTGGGTTCACCCTCGGACCACCAACATAACAACCAGCAAAGACAAAACAAATCCACATAACTAATTGGTTCTTATGGGACGTTCAGAGGGCATAAAAATAGACTAGGACACACAGGACAAATACATCCCTGAGGAATCTCTATCTCTTATGACTAATACCTGTAGAAATGTATCCGCAAGTGACAGTTTCCAAGGTTACAAATATTATCTGCTGTCTCCATCCTCCAGAGTTCTGATTTCAAATTGAAAAGAATCATTTTTAAAGTGGATTTAGATAATAATGTGCGAAATGAATCCAGATGGTTTGTGTTCCCACATGCTACATAGAGAGTGCAGGAAGGTGCACAGCACTATTCTGGAATGAATACTCTTTAATATAGCCTCAGATGACACGATCACGCTGCACACAAAAACCCTAAGAGCAGACTGAAACTGCCCATTCCAAAATGACTGATTTTTTGTTTAACTTATTTGCAAAAGTTTGTGAACAGTTTCAAATTTTTGAGAGATATTCAATGTTTTGTGTGAATCACTTAAGAGCAAGCAAACAAGGCAAGACTTTCCTCTATATTGGATTCAAGTGGCTTTTTCTTACAAGATTATACTTTTAAGTTATTAAACTGGTTGAAAAGTGCTTTACTAGTCTGAACCACAGGGACCAAACCACAATTTGAAACAACATGAAACATGAGCTCTCAGAAGTGAAGAACAATTGCTAAGCAAGTCTTCCCAAACAATTTACATACGAATGCATTTATGAACAATCTACAAAAACAAAAAAAATTGTGTTGTGTTTGATGAATAAGAACGAATACACCGTACTGAGGATGAACTAGACACCTGTAGTTTGGCAGGTTATTGGCACCTGTGAAGTAATCAGAACTTATTACTTTTGCATGGACAGAAAACAAAGTTTACAAAGTCTATACAATTCTTTTCTTTTTTGTTTCCATTCAACTGCAATATGTATTCGGCACACTACTATTCAAAAGTTTTGGGGTTGGTAAGATTTTTCAAATTTTCTTTGTTTTTTTTCCTCTTATGCCCACCAAGGCAGTATTTATTTGATAAAAACTACAGTAATATTGTTTAATAATCCTACAATAAAAATATGTATATATTTGAATATTTTTTAAAAGGTAATTTACAGAACCCGACCGATATATCGTTTTGCCGATATTATCGGCCGATATGAGCCTGTCGCCGATATATCGGTATCTGCGAATATGCCGCCGATATGCGGCGAATCCGCACCAAATCCGGGGATCCCTTCAGTCCGAGGAACCTTCTCGAACGCGAATCGAGTGTACGTCTAGAGGCCTGCTTTCGAATGAGACCACCCCGCGTGGATAGCCCCCAGGGTTCGGGAGTTACGGGTGGTTAAATTTGCGGTCCGGCGCCGACCGATCAAGCGATCCCGGGGGGCTACCGACGTGCGGATGGTGGTGTTCGAGAGGGCTCCTCGAGCTGAAGGGATCCCCCGAATTTGGTGGAGAT
>NW_015654063.1:410330-410781 GCF_001515625.1 Sinocyclocheilus rhinocerous
GTGTGAAGACAGTAGCGCAAATCCGTGAATGAATGTTCCAAAGTGAAATAAACTTCAACGGAATAAAGTTGAATGGAACTGAATTGAATTAAAGTTGAATAAACTTCAACTTTACTGTTCAGTGCACTGATGTCATACTCATTTTGGATAATAAAGTTTATTGTTAAGTAGTTAAATGCCCTGCCTCCTTTAAGTATCTTTGTCACGTCATTATAAGTGTTTGATCACCACATTTGAGTGATCATTGCAAAAAATGTGTTTATGTATATATATTCTGTTTATGTATATACTGTATTCTATAAACTGTATAGTACCAGTGAAATGTTTGGACCCTCGAATGGGAAAGTGTCCAAACTTTTGACTGGTACTGTACTATAATATACACAAAGAATATTGGTCAATTTATCGATATCGGCCTTTTTTTACTCCCTAATATCGGTATCGGTCCCAA
>NW_015654063.1:410910-413178 GCF_001515625.1 Sinocyclocheilus rhinocerous
ATTGTTAAATGCCCTGCCTCCATTACGTATCTCTGTCACGTCATTATAAGTGTTTGATCACCACATTTGAGTGATCATTGCAAAAAATGTGTTTATGTATATATATTCTGTTTATGTATATACTGTATTCTATAAACTGTATAGTACCAGTGAAATGTTTGGACCCTCGAATGGGAAAGTGTCCAAACTTTTGACTGGTACTGTACTATAATATACACAAAGAATATCGCCCGATATATCGATATCGGCCTTTTTTTTTTTACTCCCTAATATCGGTATCGGCTCCAAAAAACCCATATCGGTCGGGCTCTAGTAATTTATTCCTGTCATGGCAAAGCTGAATTTTTAGTAGCCATTACTCCAGTCTTTGTCACATGATTGTCCAGAAATTATTTTGTAACATTAAAAAAGTCTTTACTGTCACATTTGATTCCTTCAAAAAATATTCTATTCTATTCTATTCTATTCTTTCCCCCATCCAGGCTGGTACAATCCAAAAAAAAAAACCTTGTCATGTCAGATGATCTCTTCTTGTCTAAGTGGGCAGATTTTGCCTAGATGATTTTGGCTGCAATGTGGACCTTTATGTTATTAGTCAAAAGTCTAGCAATGCAAAACCACCCTCCCCCCACATCAGAACAAGTGCAAACAAGGCGAAACTGTAAAGGCAGCAACCCACCATCTGGCCCAAATACTTTTTCCATATTCCACTGCACAACCTATTATCTATGTGTGTGTATCTGAGAAAGAGATACGTCTGCAAGTTTGTGTGTTTGTTTGACAGAAAGAGAGCAGAGAACCTCCATCTCTGATGTGCCACAGGTGCTGTAAGCCCCGCCGGAAATAAAGCTTCTTAAATACAATGAAAACACAGAAGTCAGCCAGTCGGCTGCTAAATGATATACAGGCGATGAAGGAAGCATGGAGCAGCATAAGAGAAGAGGAAACGGGGACGGCCGCAGGTGTGAGGGCACCCAAGAAAAATGCTTTAATGTGTAATGAATATCTAAGGAAGAAGGCCAAACCAACAAAGGGAAGATGGCAAAGGTCTTGTGGACAGAGACTGAGGCCGAAGCGCAGGAATCGGGTTGCAGAAGAAGGAAGAGTCTCTGTTCGAGAATGTTTGTGAAGCGTTCCGGAACACTGATAAAGGTGTGTGAGCATGAGCACATTATACTCTTGAGGTTCCGCTGTCCGCTTCACATTCCTGTCACCCGGAAAGAGAGGGAGTTCCCCGTAACCCTTCAGGGACAGCAGGGGGTGTAAGATGCTTGGGGTCTTCTGACCCCGGAGGAAAGGGATAAACTCATCCATCTTGGTACTGAGGCTTTATCTGTCAGGTTGTGTTGATGTTTGGTGTCGTGCCGCAGGTTTCCTGTCTGTCTGAGGGTGTGCAGACAAAAGAAACGTTTCTCATCAGACACATAAATTATCCAAAAGCCCCTCCATGCCACCTGATACTGAAGGAATGCCTCTGCTCTGATCTCAGCTTATAACAGGCATGGAAAACACACAAACCCTCAATAAATCACACACAAGACCTAAAACCACTCAGAGTAACAGAGAAAATGCTAATTAATTTCCAGCATGCTGTCGGCCACTTGTATCAGTCACTCAGACACTACTACATGTAAAGGCCTATTTGCAGTGTGAAAGTTCAGTATGGCAAGATATTGAATATGTTATGTTCCTTCAGACAGACTGCAATTTTTTTTGATCGTGGGGTATTTTATCACGATTTATCATCAAACTTGTAATCGTTACATCCCTACTGCAGACTGATTTCTTTCTTCACTCAGCGAAAAAAAACTCTAGACAAACAAGTTTTTTTTTTTTTATTAAAAAATTTAAACTACACTTATTAGTGTAGAAATACCTCTAGTATAACCCTCAAAGAACAGAACACTACCATGTTGGCTTTTGTGCAAGTTACATGTCACAAGTTCTCACAGAAAACAATGTCAGTCAGATCAAATACTTTAAATTATTTTAGATCAGATCATTTTAGAGTGAAGAAAAAATAGAAAAAAGATGGTATAAAAATTATAATAAAAAAAACAAACATTTTATAATTACAAAAACTCTAAAAAATATACATTAAAAATTAAACAATTCTAATTAAGATTAATAATAAAATTCATCACAAAAACAGTATTTAATAAATAAATATTTAAATAATAAACAAACAAACATCCCAAACATAAAAATGTTAATAAAAAACTTCCAGGCCTGAAGAAAAAAAAAAAAAAGGATATTTCAATATAGCCA
>NW_015654063.1:413818-428174 GCF_001515625.1 Sinocyclocheilus rhinocerous
AAGAAAAAAAAAAAAAATGATATTTCAATATAGCCAAGTAGGGTTGGGAAATTGAAAATCGATTCCAATTCTGGAATCGGATACTTAAGGTCAGGAATTGGATACTTGTAAAATTAAAAATGTTGATTTAGTTGGCGAAAAGGGACTTTTAAAAATGTATCTTTGAATCATTCATTACAGAGATTTATTCGAAAATGCTGATTCATCCAGTAATGAAACAAGCAAATCTTGAGTGAGTCATTGAATCATTCATTTATAAATTGCATGTTATTAATTTTAGTTTTCTAATGAGAAAAAAACTCAATTTATCCAGAATAGCCTATTTTGCAACAGCTAGTTGAGTCCATTTTTATGTAGCCTGCTGTTTTTTTTTGTTGTTGTTGTTGTTCATGGTATTCAGCTGCAACTAAATGTTTTGCAAAAAGAGACACAAAATAAATATTTTGATATCTAAATGTTTGACTATTTTTGGTCTAATATATATATATATTTTAACCACACTGGAATCGAAACTGGGAATCTATAAGAATCCGAATCAATAAGCAGAATCGGAATTGGAATTGATAAAATTCAAATGATACCCAACCTTATTGCAGAGTTATTATCGTTAACTAAAATTAACTTACTGTTAATTTAAATGAACCTAAATAAACCTAAAATTAAAAAAAAATTAAATAGTAATTTTAAAAAAAGACACAAAATGACAACTGGGAATCTATAAGAATCCGAATCAATAAGCAGAATCGGAATTGGAATTGATAAAATTCAAATGATACCCAACCTTATTGCAGAGTTATTATCGTTAACTAAAATTAACTTACTGTTAATTTAAATGAACCTAAATAAACCTAAAATTTAAAAAAAATTAAATAGTAATTTAAAAAAAAGACACAAAATGACAAAAAAGTAAAAATAAAAATAAAAAAGGTACTGTAAATAAAATAAATAGTACGAACTATAATTGTGCATAAATAACACTGGCCAAGATTTTATCACACTGTAAAAAAGCATTTTCCAAAAATTGTCTGTGTTTTGTGTCACTTTGTTCCATTACTTGGTGCGAGCAGGCCTTAAATCTGACAAAAGTGCACTAGAAGACAAAGCAAATATATAGCAAAGCCAAACAGCAGGACTTTCTTTTCAAAAACACACACAAAAACCACATACAACTGGTTGTAAGCCTGTGGTGAGGTACATTGCAAGAGAAGAGGGAACAGAGTCAAGCAAAAAGAAACAAAATAAAAAGCCCCACAAAATGAAATTCAGAGCGAGAATGAGCACAGACTGAGAAGAGCGAAAGAAAGAGAGGTGAAGTGCATTAAAGCCATCCACGATGCTCCAATAAAAGGCTCTGAATGAGCAGAGTGGTAATCATAAAAAACTCCATCTATTCTGAGCCAGTCCATTAAGCAGGCGGGGGGAGAGCGAGACAGTCCATTAAGCAGACCAGGGGGGAGAGAGAGCACGTAAGAGAGAAACAAATGGCTATACTTCACTAACTCCACAAAGCTCCATAAATGCATTCAACACACTGTAGCCATACAGCTCTGCTCATATGCCATTTCATCAGAACATTGGGGCTATTCTAGATGAGCATTTTATTGAAGGAGAAGGGGGAAAAGTGAGCAAATGAATGAAAATGCAACAAAAGACAAGGGACGCTTATGAAAGAAAACAAAATAGTGAATCAATGTCTTGCTGCTGGTTTCAGTCTGGAAGCCTTAATGGAAACCTTGAGACAAAGACCTTCTGCAAAACTACCACACAAAAAAGCCTCTCTCATTAAGAATAAGCTACAATGCACCGAGAACCCTCTGGTTTAAGTATGTTTTCAACTGAATATTATTTTAAAGGTGATGCGTATTTGAAAACAGCACCAAACAGCAGTTGTGGCTTGGAAAACATATACATAAACACACTTAAATTACACTGTAACTCAACATTATCCAGGTTTAATGTGCACCCATGTTTAACATATTTAACAAAATCTCACTGATAAAGACATTTTATAAGATCAATAGGATGCAATGTGGTGCTTTTAACTGCTATATGAGCTGGACACCGCCTGTACGTCATGTTTAGCTGTGCTAGACGTTTTCAGCAGAGTCTGTAAAGTTGTGGTATTTATAGCAGCATGCTGTACATTGATTGAACATTAGACATAATAGTGATGTATAATAATAGTTTTTGGCTGGTATATTATGTGATGACATGAGGTCAGCACTCTCAAAGAGCTTTGAGATATAAGAGCATGTGTGTGTCAGTGCAGTTTTACCATGGCTCTGCCATTCACATCTTCCATCTGAGGAGGACCAAGAGCAGAATCGCTACTGCTTCGTACCAGCAGAGGGGTACCTGAAACACAAACACAAAATAAAATAAAACATAAAATACTATTACAATATATAGTTTAGGTAGCACTTTAGCAAAGGGACCAATTCTCACTATTAACTAGTTGCTTATTAGCATGCATATTACTAGCATATTTGCTGTTTATTAGTACTTGTAAAGCACATATTCTGCATGACCATATTCTACATAGGGCTGGGTATCGTTCAAAATTTTTCGATATCGATACCGATACCGATACCTTGACTTCGATACCGGTTCCTGAACGATACTTTTTTCGATACCAATTTTATGAAATCAATTTTAACAAGATTACATTATCTAAAAAAAAAACTTTGGTTTTATTTTTCAGCTCGTTGATGTTTATACAGACTCAAGACTCACCTCCTGAGCCACTGCACAAAGGAACAAAATGTAACCAACAATAAATCAGTGCAAAATAGTTTTAATAAAGCTCAAATAGTCTTCAGTAGGTATCGAAATTTGGTACCGAACGACAAGACGTTTTTCGATACTCGATGGTATCGAGGCAATTCGGTCGGTGCCTAAAAAGTATCGAACTCGATACCCAGCCCTAATCTACATCCCTAATTCTACCCAATACCTAGCGAGAATTGGACCTAAAAATAAAGTGCGATCATACTTTATTATATATACTTCTATGAAAATGTATAGTATATTTTTTACCACATACTTTTGAAACATATGCAAATGTATTGTTTATAATTATGTATTGTTATATAGGTATAGACAACCATTCAAATTTTTGGAGTAGGATTTTTTTTTTCTTAAGAAATTACTGCTTTTATTCATATATATATATATATATATATATAAGGGCTGTCAGTTTAACATGTTAACTTAATTAGTTATGAAAAATATTTTAACGCAGTCAACGCACTGGCCCCGCCCCAGGTCTTACATTTCATTCAGTTGATTGTTGACAAATATGATGCAGGGCAACAACTCCATAAATGCAGTTATGCCCTAAAATTCAAGATATTGGGGTAAAAAAAATGTTTTATTTATATCATATGATAAGCGATATCACACCAGCAGCAAGAGCAATCACACGAGTGTTGTTTGTCCCCAATAGCATGAGTGCAAATGTGGTTTTATACAGCAGTTCAGTAAATAAAAAGTTAATATTGTGTTATATTTTAAACGCAATATTGTGTTTTTGCTCAGTTTTGCCAACAAAAATATTACCTATAAAACCACAGCAGAATAGTTGTGCGTCTCCGAGAAACAAAGCTGTGTTTAGTTTCTGAAAGAATCCGCGTTTTGAACGAATCGTGTGAATCAATTAGTCAAAGGCCCATTCATAAAGTGAGCCGTTTACTGAATTCCTGAATGAATCAGCAGTTAGAACGACTCGAATGAAAGACTCATAAAGACATTTACCGCCACCTGCTGGCAGATTTAGTTTCTTATTTAGAGTATTATTGTATTACCTCATTTAAAATAAAAAAAATTTTAAATAAAAAAGGAGGAAAAACTTTAAAGGGATAGTTCACACACACACACACACAAATTAAATATGTCATAATTTACTCAAACCTGAATGACTTTCTTTTGTGGAACATAAAAAAAGGTATTTTGAAGTTGGTTGGTAACAAAGCTGTTTTGGTTACCAGTGACCTTCATTGCATAAAGGAAAAAAGATGTTTCTCAACTTATCTTCTTTTATGTTCCATTTATGCTAGGCCGCTGTAGCCTAAACGTTTATGTTTAATACATTTTATGTTGAATCAAATAAAATATTTATTTCTAAAGCTACTATTTTTACTGTCTACTTTTTCATTTAACACAAAAAATAGGTTTAAATAATCTTTTGGGGGTATTTTCACAGCCAAATGTAATTTGCGATTAATTAGATTAATTAATCGACACATCATGTAATTAATTAGATTAAAAATTTTAATCGACTGACAGCCCTAATATATATATATGCGATATAGCTAAAAAATGTATCAACGATATAATGTTTCATATCGTTCGGTATCGATAATTATTGACATTTTTTATAACCTTTTTTAAAACAAATCAAGATCTTCTCCGCATTGAGCTACTATATTTCTCTAATATTTTAAATGCATAACGCAGCAGTGGCGCGTCTCGTGGGCTAGACTTACATCATCATCACCGCATCTCGTGCGCCACTGATGACGCTCCCTGACGCACAAATAACATTCAAATGCAAATGTTTATTTTAAATTCAACTAATATTCATTTTTTTAATTCACAATCTCCTCATCACAGGCAGGCACAGCACTCATGTTCGTGTTTTTATGTGCTGTCTGCATCACTCATAGCACGTGCCTATATTGTAGGGATGTAACGGTATGAAAATTTCATATCACGGTTATAGTGACCAAAGTTATCACGGTTATCAATATTATCACGGTTTTGTTAAAATTAGATGAAAATGTTCAAAAAGAGCTGATACACACATGGAAAACATTTCAATAAGTTTTATTTTTGAAAATCAACAAACAACAAATACAATTAGCAGCTAAATGCACTTTTTTTTTAGCATAAACATTAAATTAACATTAACATGAAGCCCTAATAATAATAAATCACATATATATATACACAATATATACAGTGTATATATATATACATATATATATACACAATATATACAGTGTGTATGTATATATATATACATATATATAAATACACAATATATACAGTGCGTATGTATATATATATATATATATATATAAAATGTGATTTCCGTTAGTGATCATGTGATCTTTGGTTAGGAGATCTTGTGATGCTTTTTAAAGCAAAGTTGGGGTTGATTTTAAACATTTTAAAATAAATAGTTATTAACAGTTATTTTAAATTTTAAAATCATTTCACAATATTACTGTTTTTCTACTACATTACTGATTAAATAAATGTAGCCTTTTAAAAACAAAAAAAAATCCTACCCACTCCAAAGTTTTGATCTGCAATGTATATAAATTAAATTGGTTAAATATTCTTCCTGAAATAGAAAACAGTGTGGAAGACATGCTTATTATTTAGATTAATTAATTAGTTCTTGAACATCTGGAGAACTAATCATCTAATTGGCTGCAATGGCTGTTTAGTTGAAATGAAATATTCCTCACTTAATATATTCTGTCTCCCAGCAATACATCACAGTATGGATATCAAATGTGTTGTGACGTTGTTCATAATTGTCTTCTCTTAAGCCCAGTGTTCTGTGCTTCATGACTGGACATGAGTGTTTGTTGTCTTATCAGTTACATTCCTCCGGTTCAGAAGCTGAAGCTGACTCTGAACCCTGAGTTAAACACAGTTTACATCTCACTTATTCACACTTCAGTGGAGTAGGGGCACGTCAAGCACCCTGTGAGAGTGAGGGAGGAAAAAAAGCTGACAGCGTTTCAAGAAGGTTTAAGAGAATATTTTGTTCTTTTTCGGCACAGCAAACAGCGGCTGTCTGGGTGTCAGAGGCTCTGACATGACGCTTTGTAAATTCCAGTCTGCTGCCTCCCTCAAGCGCCCCGCATACATTTTCAGACCTGTTGCCTCCCATCAATAGTTTAAAATGCCTTTAACCGTGCATGTGGGCAACAGCTCTCAGCACACAAGACCCTAGATGACTCACCGGTGATATTGCAACTGCATATTTGAGATAAAAATACCCAACATTCGCATTATATATTCAGTTTTTGTTGCTGTGTGGTTGCTAAGGTGTTCTGCGTGGTTGCCAGGTAGGGAATTTTCAAACTTTCTGGATGACATGCATTCTCAAATGTATACATTTTTCCCCCAAAATCTGAAAAACATTTTTCCTAAAATATAAAGAAAGCTATATATTATATAAATTTATACTGTGAAATTTTTTATATATTAATATTTTAATAAATAATCTTATAATTACACCATCTAATTCTTCAAATGTCTGTTTTGACAGTCTTTCTGAATTAGCAGTATAGTCTGATGAAATATTACTGTTTTTTACTACGTCTAAAATATTATTGGATTTTTATATATGCAGTATATGTGTGTGTGTGTGTGTGTGTGTGTGTTTCATCTTCTATTAAGGACTAATACAACAGACAGTATTTACAGTATATGTTATAACTGATAATCAATATGATTGCCAATATTAATTTTTTCAGTTTTATTCGGTTTCGAAAAGAGGCAACATTTTTATCCCAAATTGTTATATTTTAAGTAAAAAATTTTATCCCAAATTTGTCACATCTTCATAACATAACATAACATAACATAACATAACATAACACTGTTAAATAGTAAAAAAAAAAAGAAAGGATGTCAGATGCAGTGCATTTAATGTTAGTAAAGGCATCTTAAACCAAAAACTTAAAGATGACCATATGACCAATATGGTCATGACCAATTAAACTGAAGCTAAATTGCTACATTAAAGACTATATATAAATGACATCCGTTTTGATTCACTTTTGGCTGTAGCACAAATGGTGCAGGTTACGCACCAAAGTTTAATTGTGTATTATAATAGTTTTGCACGGCTTAGCACACACCACTAATAAGGAAAAAAGCACTTTCCTTAGTACAGCAGGTGGTCAGCAGTGTGTCCAGCCTAACTCATCTCTGGGTCTTCATTCAAACCTGAACATTTACACAAGCTCTCACTCATTCTCTAACTGCCTACTAAAGCACAGGATCTAGCGGGATGAAAGCCCCCAAGGCTGCCCCTCGGCCTTGCTTTCAATGAGACTAAAAGAAGACACAGTTCTCTTGAAGACCTCCAGCTGTTCAGAGAGACAGCCTGTGTGCTGCTCCTCTCCATTCAGTCAATTACATCTAACAACCAGCCCAACAGAGGTGCATGACTTCATAATCCAGTAGAAGGAGCCTAATATAACGGCTCATGTGCATGAATACAGATAAACAAGTTTAATAAAGAGCCGTATAAACTGAGAGGACATTGTGTTAACTGCTGGACTGTGCTCTGATACATGATCTATATAGGGACAAACCGATATAGAAACACTGACTGATACAACAGCCGATATTTATGTATTATTCTGCCTCTTTAAAAAAAAAAAATCCCAAATTTTACATTAAGCAATATTATACTTTAACAATAATAGAGTACAATACAATACTGCAGTCTATGGTCAGTAAGTTTATTTATTTATTATTCTTTTTTAATAAAATTACTGTTTTCAGTCAGCAAGGATGCATTAAACTTATCAAAAGTGGTAGTAAACACACACACACAAAAATCAGATTTCAAATAAATGCTGCACTTCCTGTTCATCAAAGAATCTTGAAAAAAGGATCACTGTTTCAACAAAAATATTAAGCAGAAAAACTGTTTTAACATTGATAATAATAATAAATGTTTCTTGAGCATCAAAAGAGCATATGATTTCTGAAGGATCATGTGACACTGAAGACTGAAGTAATGATGCTGAAAATTCAGCTTTGCCCTCAAATGAATAAATTACATTTTAAAAATATAAACAATAGAAAACAATTATTTCAAACTGTAATAATATTTCTCAACATGACTGTTTTTACTGTATTTTTAACAAATAAATGCAACCTGGGTGAGCATAAGAGACTTTTTTCATTCAAAACATAAAAACCTACTGACCTCAAATTTATGAACAGTAATAACATAACAAATAACATAACATCTAACATAACATATAACATATAACATAACATAACATAACATAACATAAATAAAATAAATATTTAATTTCAAATATTATAACATTATAGCCTGTCAACATGCTGTGCTTATGCTGTGAATATAGTCATTGACAATAATGTAATATAACGTAATATAAATTTTAAAATACACATGTCATCAGACTACACAATATTTCAGAAGGACTGTCAAATCAGAAATATATTGTTTGAAGAACTGGATGGTGTAATTACAACATCCACCAGCAGACTCTTGGTATGAACCCCTGCTCTATACTCTTTTGTTCCTATATGACTTCCTGTATTATAAGATTATTTCCTTTCTTTTCATTCTCCTGTAATAAGAATAAAGTTCTTCCTCAAGCAGGAATTAAATTCAGATGGCAATCACCCAAAAAGACAGTGAAAAGGAACTGAACCATGGCTATGGATTTATGAAACCGTCATCCTGAGTTTTTCTCATCATCACACAGAAAAAAGCAGACAGCGAGAGTAAGAGAGGAGAGAAAAAAAGATACAGACAGAGACAGAACTGTAAGGATCTCCGCTGGTGGTCGAAAGGGCCTGCCTGTGGGGCTCATCTCTGTCAGACAGTGTGTGGATCTCTGCTGTAAGCCCAGTCTAATCAAAGCTCTTCAATACAGAGCACTGACACCCTGAACAAATGAGTCACAATAAGACTGACAATAAAACAGAATGAGAACAACTATTTACAGTAACCAACTATAAATACAATCATATTCAAAGTCTGACTATCACCTGTAAAACAGCAAAACACCTTTATTAAGTCACCTATAAAACACCTTTATTAAGAAGCTTAGGTCAACATTATAGGTGAAGTGGGGCATTTAATTAATTATTTTTAAATGTAAAAATACTCAACTCAGTATGCAGATACAACTATAAGGAACTAAACTGATTCTGGAGGGGGAAAAAATCAATATTGTAGCTCTATGGTTTGTTTGTCTTTACAAACACTTAAAGGGGTCATCGGATGCGACATGCACTTTTACAAGCTGTTTGAACTGAAATGTGTGTTGGCAGTGTGTGTACACAACCACCCTATAATGATAAAGATATACCCAGTGTTTTTTTTTTTTTTTTTCGTTAAATCATTTCCCCTTTTTCAAATCGAGCCGATCTCAGATGCTTGTCTGTGTGACGTCACACAGACAGGCCCCTCCCACGATTGTTTGATTGACAGTAGCGTTTCAGCACAGACTGGACTGGTGTCTTACCTTAGACCCGCCCTAAATGAGGTGTCACCAGTCCGCCATTGTTTCACCGGCGGAGCATATGTAGATAAGAATGTCTCCTAAGCGCTAGAGGTGTTTTGTTGTTGGATGTAATAATGAACATAGCAGTCGTCATTTACTCCCGACATCTGAGCCGCTGAACTCGCAGTGGATTACACTAAAGTTTACCATCTCTCAGAGAGCGGCTCAGAAGAGAGGGGCGGGGTCAGCAGAGCTCATTAACATTTAAAGCGGAATGCAATAAAACTGCGTGCTGTAGACAGAGCTGTTTTTGACAGGGTAAAAACGGTGTTGTTTTACACTACCATTGAGAAATTTTAACCAAACTATGTTACAGACTTTTCATTAAGACCCTAAAGAATCATATCAACTTGTGGAAAATGGGCATCCGATGACCCCTTTAAAAGAAATCAATACTATACACTAGATTTCCTACACTATTTTGTCTTATAAACTCCAGGTGTAGTTGTGGTCATGAGTCTTTTAATTTAGTTTTACATAATTTTCCTCCCTTTCTTTAACCTTAGAATTTAACAGACTGCTTTTGATACTGTACCTATAAGATGTCTACATGAAAATAGCCTCTGTTTTGATTGACTAGACTTTTTGCATTGGGTAAAATTCACACTATTTCATCAAGATCAAAATGTGTAAATAATTGGTGTGCATATGCAAACACAGGTGGTTATTAATTTAAACATGTCTCCTTTTAAATTTACTGCAAAAAAATATATATATATTTTTTCAATTGCATTCAATTGCAAAAATATTGTTGTCTTGTTTTCCAGTACAGTCCTAAATCAATCTTAAATCAAGATTTACATATTTAATTCAGATGAAAAATTACTTAAATTCTTCACAAAACAAGACTTAATATCTCATAAAAATTCAGTTTTTGCTTAAAACAAGAAAAAAATATTTGCTAATATAGGGTAAGAAAAAACGAAAGGGAAAATAAGTTTATTTTTCCCTCGTTTAAACAAAAACTTTCAAACGAAAGTAAATCTTTCAGAAAAAAAACCTTAATATCTTAGGTAATTTGCTTAAGTAAATGATATACAATTTTTTAGATAATTGTCCTGGGAAACAAGAGCCATACTAAATAAGAAAATCATTTTTGCAGTCTTTATCTAGTCTACTTCCAATCTACTTCAGCCCCTCAGTGTTTCTCAGTGTTCTACATCTAAAAGACATTCAAGCTAAGCACCTTTCCTTCATATATGAACAGTGGGGTCTAAATTCAGCAGCCCTCCATAAAGCATCCGAGTTAAGCAGCTATGTCCTGCAATGACAAGGAGCAAGAGTGAACACCTTAAGCACAATTAGAAAGACTGGCCTTCCTCCCCATAGTTCTTCAGCATCCATCACTCTCAGTCATAAGCGATTAGCCTTGCGTGATGTGCTTTCAGTGGATGTTCGTACTCTGTCTTTGACTGATTTCCTCAGTCTCAGATCACGCTGCTCCGGTTCCTACTGGTCGGATGAGAGCTGAAGGCCATTAAAGGAGAGGGTAATGGATGGTGTGTCAGCAACATGATGAGTGCAGATTTAGACTCACGGGATCAAGGCAGATGGAGACGAGCGGGACGTTCTGCTCAGTGGTCTAAAACTGTAGACCTGAGGGTCTTTACTCATCACTGTCTCTCTTCATCTTTATCTATATGTCTCTTCAATGTTGAATTAGTTACTTTTACTTATCTACTGCTGCATGTGTGTACAAACACAAGAGAAGTGAAGAAAGTCAATGACGTGCATTTTTGCACATTTAAACACAGCTACCAGCTCAGGACAAAAGGATCTGACGGGTCTTTGAGGACATAATGAAATGCTAAAGTGATACTAGAGAGTCAACGTTTGGATATCAAACCCCTGGGGTCTCACCAAGCCCCAGAAAATGTATAGACATATGTCAAAAATATTTGTAAGGTCAAGTATTGATCCTGATTGAAAGAACACCCTGGATGCACTTAAATCTGGAGCTATTAATGAAAGAAAAAGAAAAAAATCAATGTTCTTTTCAATCTCATCATTCACGATGTGTTTCATGGATGTGTGTTTGGGGGCAGGAGGGAATTTTAAATAGTAAAATCTTGTAACATGTACAATAAACGTTCCACTGGAGTATCGCTTACGTTGTTGTCTCACCAAATCACATTTAATGTTGCCAGTAGTGTCTAGTAATATTCTTGGAGACAAAAATGGTTATTTTCCTTTTTAATCAAATTCTGCACAAAAATGCCAAGATATAAAAGTTTTGGCAGTCTGATCAATTTATAATCAAGAAAGAGATGTTAAAATTTGCAGTTTGCATTCGTCATACTGGAAATGAAAGGTCAACTCATCATATTCCATACATGCTGTACAAAAATAACTTGCATACTGTGCACAGTATACATGCTGTAAAAAGCAGAAATAGTAGGAGTAGTATGGAAGTATGCCTTTTGAAAATAATTAAAGAATTATCTTTAAAAAGTGTGGAGTCCATGTATCCATTTATTTATTTGCAAGTATTTAATCATTTTATTCAGCAAGGATGCTTTAAATTGATCAAAAGTGACAGATTTTAAAGAGATTTATAACAATACAAAAGATTTCTATTTCAAATAAATGCTGTTCTTTTGAACTTTCTATTGATCAAAAATATCTTTTAAATATATTCAAATAGAAAATAGTTATTTTAAAATGTGATATTTCAGAATATTACATTTAACTAAACTAAATGTAGACTGGGTGTCTTTTTCAAAAACATTTTAAAACAACTGTACTGACCCCAAACTTTTGAAAGGTAGTGCAGTGATAATGCAACTGCTAAAATCATAAAAACAAAATGTAGGCTATTATTCATGGAAAAGTCCTTCTCTGCTGCACCTCTCAGCTTTCTGTGTGATTAAAGACGGAAGAGACATCCTGACTTCCAACAGAGCTCGGATGATGTACAGATGTCCTAATTTACATTTACAACCCGTCTCCAATATTGTCAATAAAGAGTGTGCATACTGTTAGTCTAGTTTAACATTTTACAAGATTTCTGCACATTTTCACAGAGCCACATGAACTATGGGAGTTTACAGTGATGTCATGGAACAATTCCTAAACATGTCAGAGGTGATAAAAGCGTACAGGTCCCTCTGTGTAGAAGATAACCCTTCTTCCAGACTTCCACACGCAGACCAGACACAGATCTTAACCACAAGGCCTCAGGTGACACTTGCCAGACGCCCTACAGTGGAAAGAGACCTCTGAGCTAAAACATGTACTTCCTCTCTCCTTCATCTGACTCGTCCTAAATCACAATCAGTCTCCCTTCTCTCTCCTGCCGTCTGTCTTTCATGCCGCCCTATTTTTTTCCTTCACTTCCCTGCTTTTTCATCCCTCGTTCTCTCCCCCTGGCCCATCTCACGGCTGGCAGCATGACAAATGCTGCGTTAGACACTCTGCTACCATGTGGCCTGTTTCGGATTAGGCGGGAGATCGCGGCGGAGATGTTTACACTGCCCATCAGTGCCGGTACTTCAGCAGACTGCAAGGTCATGATGGAAGAGAGAGACCTGTGCACACGGTCAATGGGGAGAGGTTGAGAGTGCCAGAGGTAATTTAAAACAGCGGCTCCTGAGGGACACATTACCCACAAGACCAACAAAGAGACCCAAAGGTTAGAGATAGCGTCAATGAGAACAACATGGAGAAGCTCGAAAAGACTGAGCTACGCATCTCAACATTTTTTGTAACACTGTTTCAAAAAATCAGTGCTGATAAATAGCATTTGGAAGTCTGATTGGTTTATTCGGACAGTTTGTTTCAATTAATCAATTCAATAAATAAATAAATTACGGATTCATTTAATTTGCCATTCAGAAGTGTTCCCAGACATTTTTTTTTTTGGGGCTTATAGCTTGCCCAGCCCTCTTTGTCATTCCAAAGATGTTTGACTTTCATTCTTCTGTGGAGCCAAAAAATATATATTTTTTTTAAATAATGTTAGAGACTAAACAGTTTTGGTAACGACTGACTGCTATGGGCAAAAACAGTGAGACATTTTTTTTTTAATGATCTTCTTTTATGTTCTGCAGAAGAAAGTAAGTTACACTGGTTTGAAACAACATGAGGGTGAGTAAATAATGACAGAATCTTTATTTTTGGGTGAACAATTCCTTTAAATACTTGTGTTTATCATTATGTTTTTAATTAAGCTATATAAAATATCAATCAAAAGTTTGGACCTATTAACTCATTCTTTATGACCATTTCCTCATTTACAATAATCAAGACATTGCAACTACGACATTTATAGTGTATCTTATTAAACTACCTTACTACTGTATTTTAGCTTCTGTCATGACAAAATACAGTTCTGAATGCTGTTGATATTCTTGATATACCATATATGATATACCAATCTTAAATTGTATTTATACTTTTGTTTTGTAAAAGTAAAACAAAAGTATTAATACTTATTTTTATTAATATTTGTGCTATCAGATACAAACATTTGACAAAAACTTGACAATTATATTAGAATGATTTCTGAGGGATCATGTGACACTAAAGACTGGAGTAATGGCTGCTGAAAATTCCGTTTTGCCATCACAGGAATAAATTACATTTTTAATACATTCAAATAGAAAACAGTTGTTTAAATTGCAATAATGTTTACTGTTTTACTGTATTTTTTTATCAAATAAATGCAACCTTGATGAACAAAGACGCTTCTTTCAAAAACATTAAAAATCTTAATTATTACAAACTTCTGGCTGTCAGTTTATGTCTAAACATTCTTTATTTTAGAAATAGGTTCTCGTAAAACTATCTTGGAAATTTTTATATTTTTATCATGCCTTTATTTTTGCTTTTTTCAAATGCCTTATGTGTAGATATTATTGTTTAACTCTTGTCCCATTTTTTAAATAAACTATAACTAGTACAGAATATTTTTATTGTGTCATGTAACACAATATATATAAAAACTGTGAAAATATAGTAAAAAATTGTGTGGATTTAAAATACATAAAACACTAGCTGGGAAATCAGCTTTAGTATGAAGGCCATTTTCCTGCAAAAAAAAAAAAAAATTATATATA
>NW_015654063.1:428268-445629 GCF_001515625.1 Sinocyclocheilus rhinocerous
TATATATATATATATATATAAAAAAAGTAGTTTCCACCACAGAATGCTATCAAACAAATGACAGGATTCGAGATGTGATGGAAATGACACTGGAGGAAATGTTCAAGACTTTAAAAAAAAAACAATACTGTGATTAATCTCCTGTTGGACATTGTAAACAGACTAATTAAACAAACTAGTGTGAGTTTGAAAAGCGTTTAGAGAGTTTATTTTCTAAAAGTCCACAGGGCCAAAAGTGCCCATAGTTGAAGAAACACCCATAAGCTCTTTGAGATGCACTAGTAATTATTCAGCGGCCCAACAATGTCACTTCCTCTCAAAATGAGCATTTCCAATTTTCACATGCCAACTATTTCCAACTGAAGAATGCAGAGCAACTTTAGCGTTTCTCCAACTTAATATTAAAAGTGAGCCCCATGAGTGATGAGAACTGTCTAACGGCTGCTCCAGTGTGACAAACTAATTAAAGTCTTTCAACTAAAGTCGTTCTCATGTTTTAACTCAAGCATTCTAATGCCAAACATCTAGCGTGCTGAATGTTTAAATGTGTGTCAGAACAAATCCACAACCTCTTCCTCCCAACAGCTCACGTCTCATTAGATATCACTGAAATAGATGTGGAACAACCACACTCATGTCTGCTGTAATAAAACAAACAGAAGATGAGCAATGAATGAAAGCTTGCATTTCAACAATTAACAGGCAAAAAGAATAAACGCTTATGTTTAATATCCTGACCACAGCACAGAGCCGCCGATTGAACCTTCCACGAAACTACATATGATGAAAACATCTAAATTACATATATGAAGTGTGCAGAATGGGAGTATGTGGGGAATCTCTCTACTAGGAAGTGTGTGTGTGTGTGTTAGTGCTGTGTTCAAAATATCGATACGACGATGTATCGTCACAGAGATTTGACGATACAAGTATCGATACAGCTGGCCCTGTATCGATATTGTGGCACGTGTGCAGCAGTGGACCGCCACGCTTAATTTGTTTCAAATTTTACGTTTAAAATTGAGTAGAAAAGTGCGAGGTTTCTAAAAAAGAATGAATAGAGCATATATAGGCTACAACAAGGTTTAATCTGGCCGCAGAGGAACACAACTGAGTTGCCTGATATAAAGAGACGTAATCCCCAAAACAGAGCTTTACACTTGCGCAATACGGAAATATCTGCTAAGTGTGCTACTTATCTTTGTGAACCTGGCAACCCTGTGCACACGCGCTCTCTCCACTGTGGATAAACGCGCTCGCTTTCTGAAAACACTGGTTAGCTTGCAGTTTAGCGATCTCCTCTTCAATATTCTATTCTCGCATATTTGCCGCGCGCACCTAAGCGAAGTTGCGGACGCATCGAGTATAAATCAGCCTTAAATCAGCCTTGAGCGTGTGTGCGTTAGATACAGTGAAGACAGCGCAATGATGCTACCAGCTCCTTGTTGAGAAAGATAATGTTCTTGAGCGATTAAGCTGTTTAGTTGATAAAACTGCGGGGCAGCGCTAAAAAGTTTGTTCCTGAATGTCTTGAGTGCGGCCGCAACGTGATCTTGTGTGTGTGACTGAACTTAACATCAAACATGTCAACATTTCACACAAATGCTGGCACAGACGTGCATGTTCGGCTAGAGTCGCTTTGAACTCGTGCATCTTCGGAAGCGGAGCTGCGCGGAAAGTTACAAAAAATGTCGTGCACACCGCCACGCGAAACGATGTCACGTGCACTCAAAGCGAACTTCCGCCAACACAGCGATGACGGCATATTTGCCGCGCGCACCTAAGCGAACTTGCGGACACGTCGAGTACTGTGGTAGTTATGGAGGCCCTTCATAATGCAGAGGCCAACTGCCTGCTCTGCCAATAGTTAGAAATGGCACTATAGTAAGCAGTGTTTAATAAACAGCAGTTTTTCTAAATTCTGCTGAGGTGAAATTCAGTGCAGTCATGTATCGTGATACGTATTGTATCGTGGCCTCTGTATCGTGATACGTATCGTATCGTGACTTTGCTGGTGATACACAGCCCTAGTGTGTGTGTGTGTGTGTGTGTGTGTGTGTACTCACTGACAGACTCCAGATGACACTGCTGGTCTCAACAGACCTCTGGGCATACTTATCAAAGCAGACATCACTAGTGCAAACATATGTGTGCTAAACAGCCCACAGTGCCAAAACAACATCCTTTCAAATCAAATTAAAATGATCTATGAGTTCACATACTCACTGACTGAACATGTAAACAGTCACTTCTGGCACGTCAATACCCAAAAAACCGCTTCAAATGCTGGCAAAACAATGACTCAATTCCCTTTAGTCTAAGGGCAGAGACATACTTGCATACACGCAAATGCAGATTCGAATACAGTCCCTTTGTAGTGAAGTACAAAAGTCTGAAACCACTAGGTGAAACATGTAAAACAGGATTTTTTTTGCAAAAGGATGCAATAAAAAAGCAAGGATGCATTAAATTGATCAAAAAAGCGACTGAAAAAAAATGTTTTAAAAAAGATATTTTAAATAAATTATGTTCTTCTGAACTTTTTAGGCATCAAAGAATTCTGTAAGAAAATAAAGCATCAAGGTTTCCACAAAAATATTAAGAAGCTAAAAATATAATGGCTGCTAAATATTTAGTTTTGCCTTGATAGGAATGCATTAAATTTAAAATATTTTTAAGTGTACTTTAAATTGTAATAATATTTCCCAGTACAATCAAATAAATTCAGCAAGAACTATAAAAAAAAAAAAATATATATATATATATATATAAAATAAAAAAAGAACTTTTCAACCCCAAACATTTGAACAATAGAGTATATACAATAATTTTTTTATTGCAAATACAAAGTGACACTGACCATACAACTGGCCATAAACTTTCACACAAATGTCCAATACAGCACTCCTTGTGGCAATGTCCTATGCATGAAATCAAGTGTTCGTAGCTAAAAGCAACTGCGTTCATAGATCTGCATAAAGGCAAACCTCTACATTAAATTCAGCCCTCCTCCTCTGCTCTGCCCAGCCGGTGAACAATCTAGATGAAATTGATTTATTTATTTTTTTTGCCTTTCTGCTTTGTGAATTAATTGGGGTAATAAAACAAACCTATAGAGCATAAAATAGTATTAGAGAGCTGCTCTGGTAACAGGGATTTCCCAGGTCATCATATAACTAAATGAAAGGTGGCTGATTGGATTGTGACGACGTGTGCTCTTCCTGTGTTCATGGATGGCTGAGTGCTGAGCATTCATTTGAACAGGAAGAATAATCCACTTAGAGAGGCGGGTCGGACCATACGCTGGGTATTTGGGGAAATACCACACTGTAAAAAATGACCGTGAATTTAACGGTAAAAGACTGTAAAAATGCTACAGTAAAAACCTGTTAAATAATTTTTTTTTACAGTGCAGGGTGTGCGTCTCATTGATCTGGAAGGTTATTTCTTAATGATAAATCTTTGCAGGGATCATAGAGTTTCAACAAAATACTTTTATAAGGAGGTGTACACAAAATCGTGCAACCACATCACAAAGACTGGTCTTTGTTACAGTCTTTGTTGAATGTGGTCTGAAACAGTCCCTGGCCACCTGTTCAGTGACCCAATCACCTGCGTTCAGGATGCATTTGCACCTTTTAATAAAGGCAATCATAGATTGCTGCAAGAATTACATATTTCTGTAGGCCAAAAACCTGAAATGCACTTCCAGTTCATTATCCCAAAATCAATGGATTTTTAATGGGTTTTTGCCTGAAACAAGGTCCTTTATTCTAAAACATAAAATACATTTAATACCCCTTGTGATATTTTAAGAGCTTTTACTTGTCTTGAAAAAGGTGGTTGTTGACAAGTTTCTAAATGGGACTACAGAGGTTCTCTGAGAGCCTCGTGTTTATCACAATCTTACAAACTATTCTAACTCAAACTTTCAGGAAAAATGATTTTAAATAAAGACTGAAAGAGTTGTTGAAAGCTGGTGGTGAAAAATGTTGAAACAATGGTGTTGAAAATGGTGGTGATGTTGGTGATGATAAAGAAAATATGTATAACATTATATTAGATCTGTGCATGAGGTCTTAAAGTGACAGCAGCCTAATATTCCTGCTGCTGGCTGTGCCATCAACGTTATTCAAAGAACAAAAGAATAAGAAAATCACTCAGTGATCTTGACTGAATAATTTCTGTAACTTTTTTTGGTAACTCAAGGTTTGAAACAACTTGAGGGTGAGTGCATGATGTATGAATTTTCATTTTTGGGTGAACTATCCCTTTAACAATAATCTATAACAATAATCTATATTAGTTAGTCTAGATGTTTTTGCTGTGGTATTTGTTATAATTGTTATATAGGCCTATATACAGTCAGGTACATCAATATTTCGACACTAACACAATTTTCACAATTTCGGCTCTGTATGCCACCAGAACAGGATTAAAGGTGCTGTATGTAGGATTGCAAACTCAAAATATTGGAGAGGGTTTTTTTTCAACCGGCCCCTCCTCCTCAGACTTGACGCAAACGCAGGTTGCCAGATTGACGACACCAACAGGAACTGACCACTTTCGTTTGGCAGCTTCCATGACTGAAATGAAATACGCTGTTTTCCGCCAACTGGCAACCCGGGGGTGCCGAAATACAATTGGGTAAACGGGCAGTGGGCGGGTTACACAGACCAAAACAGAGACAGACATTCCGACACGGAACACACATTTTCAAAGGAGAATAAATGACTGTAGTATTGTTTTTCAGATAAACAAGTATGTTAACTTAGCATGTTTCTTAAATAACTGCAAACATATTATGGTATTTTTATGCTCTAGTAGAGTCAAAAACTTACAGCACATTTAAAAATAAAACAATCAAGATTAAATTGAAGTACAGACTTCAAGCTTTAACTCAAGGGGTTGAACAAAAATAACAAAATTCTTAGGAATTACAACCATTTTTATACACAGTCCACCCATTTTCAGGGTCTCAAATGTAATTGGACAAATAAATATAATCACAAATAAAATGTTCATTTTTAATATTTTGTGGAAAATCCTTTGCAGGCAATGACTGCCTTAAGTCTGGAACTCATGGGCATCAAAGACTGGTTTTCCTCTTTTGTGATGCTTTGCCAGGTCTTTACTGCAGCTGACTTCAGTTGTTATTTGTTTGTGGGTCTTTCTGCCTTTAGTTTTGTCTTCGGCAAGAGAAAATGCATGCACAATCGGGTTGAAATCAGGAGATTGCCATTTCAGAATATTCCACTTTTTTACCTTCAATAACTCCTGGGTTGCTTTTGCTGCATATTTTGGGTCATCGTCCATTTGTACTATGAAGCGCTGCCCAATCAACTTTGCTCTATTTGACTGACTCTGGGCAGAGAGAATATCCCTATACACTTCAGAATTCTTCCGGCTGCTTCTGTCCTCTGTCACGTCATCACTAAACACCAGTAACCCAGTGCCACTGGAAGCCATGCATGCTCATGCCATCACACTGCCTCCACCGTGTTTCACAGATGATGTATGCTTTGGATCATGAGCTGTTCCAAGCCTTCTCCATACTTTTTTCTTCCCGTCATTCTGGTACAGGTTGATCTTAATTTCAGCCATCCAAAGAATGCCTTTCCAGAAGTGGTCTGGCTTTTTTAGAAGTTTTTTTTTGGGCAAAGTCTAATCTGGCCTTGTTTGCACCTTGTGGTGAACCCTCTGTATTTTCTCTCATGAAGTCTTCTCTTGATTTTAGACTTTGACAGTGACACGACTACCTCCTGGAGAGTTTTCTTCTCTTGGCTGGATGTTGTGAAAGGGTTTTCTTTACCATGGAGAGGATCCTCCGATCATCCACCACTGTTGTCCTCCGTGGACGTCCAGGCCTTTTTATGTTGCTGATGTAGAGATCCTTTGACTGAATGATGTGGGCTCACAGCAAAAGCTTCCAAATGCAAATGGCACACTTAGAAACAACTCCAGACATTTTACCTGCTTAATTGATGTAGAAATAAGAAAGAATAGCCCACGCCTGCCCATGAAACAGCTTTTGAGTCAACTGCCCAATTACATATGGTCCCTTGAAAAAGGGGGGAGGGTACATATTAAAGAGCTGTAATTCCTTAAACTTTAATCCAATTTTGATAAGAATACCCTCAAACATAACTGTAACTTAAATGAGTTTTGGTCAGCAGCTAAAATAATACAAATTGTGCCCGTGTCCAAATATATATGGACCTAACTATATATATATATATATATATATATATTAGGGTCGCTCCGATGACATGGGGTCTCTGTCCGGCGCGGGTGAAATCATTATAATACTGAAGGTGAGGTACTCAACTTCATATTTCTTCATTGAATAACTTATAAAGTAATTTGAAAACCTTGTGTGAGACGTAATTTCACAAACAGCGTGAGTGAATCAGCGCGCGCGCTCTCTCTCAAAATATGCAAATGTCTTCAAATCACCACATCGCGTCTGCACTATAAGCGAGCTGCACGCTGCACAGTTGACACAGGAATTGTCACTTGCACAATCGAAGCAGTGTCACATCGTCACTAAAGTTTATAAATTGCATTACTTTTTAATTCTTGCCGGTGTTTAACCATCCAGCGCTCACGCGCTCTCCTGGAGACCGTGCGCTCATGCACACTCGCAGCGCACACACATAATGCCAGGTTCACATTACTCCGTTTGCAGTGCGTATGTGGTGTGTATTTTTCCCGCGTTCATGTTAACGGATTAATAAAGCGTGCATACTGCACACGGTTACTGTCCGGCAGTGTGTTCCAGTAGCGGTGCGTCTGCAGCAGTGCAGAGATCGTTTCCGCACCGAGTCTACTGTTGTGCTCATTTGTGAAGATTTTCAGGGTGAACAAAACATGTAATAATCATAAACATTTGTTGGTTATTTTTTGCAATAATCTCAAAGCCAATGAAAAAAAATCCAAATGGGTTTTTATTGAGGGAACCTAAGTGATGCTAATGTCCAGGTTGGCCAACAAAAATACGTCATCACTGCAGGACACCATTGAAAACGCATGTTAATGTCAGGTGTTAAAACACACCTAGAGACCCCATAATTTTGCCAGACAGAGGGCACGGACCGGTTTATGTTCATATGCCATGTGTGAACACCTTTGAGTTACAATTTCAAACGCTCTTCTACCACTTTCTTTCCCCACTCAAACATCATGTCTGTATATGCAGAGGCATGTGTGATCTCTCTTCTTTACAAATGATCCAGATACAGATGTATGTCAGACCCTGTCGACGTGACAAACGGCATATTTACAGCCGTGGAGAATGAAAGAGGAAAAGATCACTCAGTCAACTGACACCTCTACCTTGAAGTAGAGACGAGGAAACTCGAGCACTTCCCAGGAATGCCTGGATCGCGAAAAAAAAGCCACTTTTTCCAGCACGCTGAACTTTGCAAGCCCCATGTCTACTTTTACAATGAAACTTAAAACACAAAGGGGCAGATTTACAAGGAGACACAAAGAAACTCACACATGCGAACATACATACACACGATTCCCCGGCTTATTTCACTGAGGGTTTCATTTCAGAGTGTAAACATGTTCTAAATCACACACACACGGTGACATTTAGAAGAAATAGGTATGCGTTTTCTGTATTGGAAGTGTGCATGACATCAGGCAGAGGTGAAACCTGCCCAGATGAAAAACACATGGTTCCCTGAGGAGCAGTAGTACAGAACTGAAACAACTGAAGTTTTCCAGACCTGTCCAAACTAAGAGAATATGTTCCAAATATATGAAGAAAAAAAAAGCCGGAGGTCTAAATATAAAAGTTTCGTACTTCTCAGCATCAACTGCTTTTTCTCTGATGGTGAAATTCTTCAGGCAGATATTATTAGTTTAAAGATATGAAACAGAGGTTGATTAAGGTGAGTTGTGTATTAAAAGTGATACTTTAATATGAAACAGTGCCGTAATGCAGTAAGAATGGTGTTCATTTGTTCACAGCTACATGAGTGAGTCAGAGCATTTCAAGCTTAAAACAGGGCCTGATTATGGCATATAATATCATCTTTCATAGTGGCAGTCTATTATTTCACTCACCATTAACTCAGAAGCGCTTATGTTTGATCACAGCTCTGTTTCTCTAACGCGGATATAGTACCAATAACTTTTTTACAGATTGTGCTCATCTTTTCTACTGGATACATACTGGATTTGAGAGCAGATGAGTTGACTTCGATCTCTCCTCCTTTGATTGGCTGGAAGCAGGCGAGTTCAGAGTCATAGGGTTCTGGGCTGGACTGTCCGTTTAGGCTGCTTCTTGTCCCTGTTCCATTCCCGGGACTCATGGCGCCCCTCTTCTGGGCCTCCTGTTCCTCGTATACAGCGATCAGCTGTGGGACACACAGCAGAGCAGTATAATTTAGAGCAGATAGGTCAGATACAGTTAAAATGTACAGTTAAAGAGATGCTCATAGAGGAACCGAGTGCAAGATTCGGATTTCAAAAGGGGAAAGACATAGGGGAATTGATTTTTAACGATAACTTAAGACCTAGAAACCGACCTACTCTGAGCTCCAAAGTTGTTAATTGTTGGTTTTTGTAATCAGTGCACATTACTCCAGCTTACTTTTTCAAATAATCATGCTTAACAGCTTAATCCCTGGTGAAAAAAACTATATTATACATGATTATGCAAAAAAACTCGCCCACCCAATACCACGAAGCACTGAGAATTATGCACTCAAGTTAAGCTTTCATTTAAAAATTAAAAATAAAGTAGCACAGACTGACACACAGACTTAAGAAACACTGACCACATCACAATGCATACCCAATGCCAGAAATACACACAAACACATGTAAACACGTAGCCTAATCATAATCATAGCCTACCATTTAGAATAACCTCTGGGTTATCATCTGGGTGATACGTAATCAGAACACCATAACTGCTGCTTAAAGACAACTCTACAAGCATCACACAATGGCTGTATCCAAATTTCTCATTTATCCACTCAATCACTTTTGCCTATACACCACATAGAGCAGTAAATGAAAACGAGGGAGTGACTGGTGTTCATTCACCCCTAAAGTAGCAAACCTAATATTTGAACCATTGACCAAATGATCATTTTGTCTGCGTACAGTCCTTCAACACTAATGTTCTCAGCAAATTGCTTAGTCAAGAAAGATAAAACACTTGCCATTAACTTTAAGTTAATGTCTAAAAATAAATTACTCATTACCAATATGCATATTTTTCTCATTATATTGCAAAACACATTTTTTAAATAGACTGATGATTTTTTTTTTAAGAAATGCATACTTTTATTCAACAAGGAAGCATTAAATAGATCCAGTGACAAAGACTTTTACATTGTTACAAAAGATTTATATTTCAAATAAATGCTGCTCTTTTGAATTTTATATTCATAAAGAACCCTGAAAAACTGTATCAGGGTTTTCACAAAAATATTAAGCAGGACAACTGTTTTCAATATTGATCATAAGAAATGTTTCTTGAGCATCATATTAACATATTAGAATGGTTTCTGAAGGATCATGTGACACTGAAGACTGAAGTAATGATGCTAAAATCACAGAAATAAATTACATTCTAAAATGTATTAAAATTGAAAACAGCTATTTTCAATTGCATTAATATTTCTGAATATTAATGTTTTACTTTATTTTTGATCAAGTAAATGCAGTCTTGTCAATATAAGAGACTTCTATCAAAAACATTTTCACATTGGAACGGTTTTGTCAGCACGTGTCCGTTTTACACTATAAATCAAAGTGCATTATGGTTATAAAATAACGCACTATATGTGGAATGAAACATTTTAGAATTTGGGCAACACTGCAAAATATTTTATACCCAATATATTTTACATATAAAGAAATCAAATGATTCACACTGGCCTTCATTACCTTATGGATCAGGACGCTACAGAGGACATCTAAAGAGCCCAGCATGGCTAGTGTGTAATGCGTTGATCTCGGTATGCGATGACATCCATTCACTTCACTTTATGTGTGTGAGGCCTGCCGGCCTCATCAGCACAGTTAAATACATGCATCCGTCCCTATTCACAGAGTCACTGACACTGCACTTAGACTTCTGCTGCACTGCTGTTCTAGCGGCCTCCACACGTGTGCGTCTGTGCATGTAGAGCATATGTATATGAGAGTGAATGCAGTGAATAAATGCAGTCAGGGACAGAAAGAGGAGTTTGCTGGTAAAACTAGAGGTTTCCTGCCTGAGAGAGGCAGCAGGAGAGTAAACACATAAATAAACAATACACACTGTCACATTCAGGAAAATGTGCGTGTGTGTGTGTATGAATAACTTAAATAAGAGAGTGTTATATTCAGGATACAACATATCTCTTTACCAGCTATGTATGATACAGCATTTTGCATCATTTTTATTATTTATCTCCATCCTTATGAGACTGGGGTTATTTAACTGTCATTCTTCTTGTGCACTAAATCAGCATATTAGCATGATTTCTGAAGGATCATTTGACACTGAAGACTGAAGTAATAGCTGCTGAAAATTCAGATTCGCATCACAGGAATAAATTACTTTTTTATATATATATATATATATATATAAATAGAAAGCAGTTATTTAATTGTAATAATGTTTTATAATTTTTATGTTAATTAATATTAAAATATTAATCAAATAATTATTTAAAAAAAAAAAAAACTTACCTAAGCCTTTGAATAGTAATTTCCCATCATAAAAAAAAACACATTTCATCATCCTAGATAAATTTAATTATTAAACTCTGAGGCCTGGTTTCACAGACAGGGCTTAGACTAAGCCAGGATTAGGCCATAGTTCAATAAGGACATTTAAGTAATTTTTATAGATGTGCCTTAGAAAAAAAACATTACTGTCCATCTTAAGACAAAACAAAGGCACTGATATATTTTAAAATCACTCAGTGCAAGTTTCTTTCAGCTGAAACAGCTCAGACAGCTCAGACTTACATTTTAGACTGGGACTAGGCTTAAGCCTTGCCTGTGAAACCAGGGGTAAATTTCAAACAACTCTTAAAGTTAAAACAGAAGTGTCTTACACAACTTTTTGTGAAAAAAGGCAACTCTTTATAGCGAATGAAGCGAAAGTTGATTTTAAAGGGATAGTTCACCCAAAAATGAAAATTCTGTCATTCAATACTCACCCTCATGACCCGTAAGCCCTTCATTCATCTTACAACACATGAATTAAGATATTTTTATTCTCTGACCCTGCATAGACAGCATTGGAATTACCACGGTCAAGGCCCAGAAATGTAGCAAGGACATCGTTAAAATAGTCCATGTGACATCAGTGGTTCAACTGTAATTATTTCTCTAATATTTTGAATGTATAACGCAGCAACTGTGGGCTAGACTTATAAAACATTAAAATGCAACAACGTCACTTACATCATCATCACCAATTTCTTTTCTTCCGTGTCAGTCTTCGACACGCATTCACAAGAGTACCATGACGTATGCGTGTGCATTCCTCTGCTTGTATGGAGGGTCAGAAATAGGGCTTGGCGATATAGCTAAAAAATGTATCAACGATATAATGTTTCATATCGTTCGGTATCGATAATTATTGACATTTTTTATAACCTTTTTTTTAAAAACAAAGAGCAATAGAAAAAACTGTTTAAATTTAACCACTGTATTTTTAAATTAACCCAATTCAGCACTCAATTCAGCATGTGTTCATGTTTGTGTGTGCTGCCTGCGTCACTCAGCACGTGCCTATATCGTGTGCTATAGCGAACATTTTTTCTACCGTTATCGAAGAGGGTGTACCGTCGATAAATATCGATACCGTTTTATCGCCCAGACCTAGTCAGAAAGCTCTCGGATTTCATCAAAAATATCTTAATAGGTGTTCTGAAGATGAACGAAGGTCTTACGGGTTTGAAACGACAATGAGGGCGAGTAATTAATGACAGAATTTTAATTTTTGGGTGAACCATCCCTTTAATAGTACTTTAATTTTAATTACAAAATGTATTTTTCTGCTCCTTAGAGTATCACATTGTTAGCTTAGCAAGCCATGTATTAATCATTTGTGGAGTTGCAGCTTATGTACACCTATTTGTCCCTTTTGGGGTTGAATTCAATTAGGATGCTGCCTGTGTAGGCAGTAAACAGCAAGGAAGCTCACTAAATTTTGGAACAGAGCCATCAAGTAGGAATCTCTCACTTCCAAACTTTTAATGGCACGCAGCATTACCCTCAACGCAATCCTCACTTCCCCTCAACCAATACCTCCTCATCTATCCATCCATCTATCCATCCATCCATCCATCCATCCATCACTGATTGCTATCATTCCTTTCCCAAGACCAAAACCCTTATTTCTGATTAGGCCCACTGCTATTCCTGACAGATCTTTATGGCCAGAACCTCTCCACACACACACACACGCAGCAGAAGGGCTGGGGCATGATCGGTGAGGAAGGGTTTTGATTTATTCACAGAGGCAGGAGAGGAGAGGAGCACTTCCTCTGTACCAGAGGGAGGAGAGAGCATGGAGCTTTAGAAATGTCATCAATCTGCTCACCCTGGGAGAAGAGAGAGAGAAGGAAGCAGAAAAGAGAGCAAAGGGTTTCACGCTAATATTTCGCTTTCCTGCTCTCTCTCTGTCTCCCCCTTCCTATTTGGCTCTGTGTGATGTCTCATTTATTTCTAGCAGAATGTCGGCCCTCCAATAAAACTGGCTGGGCCAGCGTCCGAAGGGAAACATCTGTAAGAGTTGCCCACATATGAGAGCAGACAGGATTCAATTCAGTTTCATCTTTAACACCACCATCCACTACCACCAAACACACACGCAAGAAAACAAAACCACAAAAATACACATCATAATACCAAACACTTATGTATCAAATCTGCCACACTATTAGTATTAAAGATTAAAGATAAAGAGACTGACACGGTTTGTGCTATAAACATCAATATCTCAAATCAACTTAAGAGGTGTGCTATTACAGTACTTTGACAAGCAATCAGAATTGAGATTTTTACCTGACAGGTAATAAACTGAGTGAAAAAAGTCTAGACTTATTTTAAAGGAGGGATCGAGCTATATGGATGTACTGATACATGATCGATATCGAAATATCACATCTAACAGTATGACAGACTGACGTCAAAGGTAATCTCACGTAAAAACAGGTAAATATGTACAGATAGATAGATTATAATATTAATAATACTACATTTACATTTTTTTGTCTCTTAGAAATGCACATTTGTCTGTAGCTTCAGTTGATAGTAGCTTGAGTTGGAATGCAGATGTAAATTTATGTCCATTATCCAAAACCATATGGTTTCTAGCTATGTGTATGAAAAACAGTAGTCTAAATATAAATGCACAAACGCTATAGCTTAATCACAAAAATATTAATTACATACAATTATATTGCATTAGCCTACTCCTTTAATACATTTAATACATGCCTACATTAATAATATTATAAAATTAGATATGAATATTTCACATTTCTGCCACAATATCATGGTGCAGTTAGTGTTACTACAGTAACTCCATGGTAAATGATGGCGATCTGTAGATTGACAAGCTTGCTGAGTTCTGACTGTATCATTGCACACAGAAATTAGAGGAATGACATTACAAACCTACAGTACATCACTCGCTTGAGCACCAAAGCTCTACATGACTGAGCACAAGAGACGATTAGCAGCCTCAGCGCAAATTTTCTAAGCTGTTGTTTTAACTCTCAACTCCATATAGCTAATAGTCCTAATAAACCTTGCCTGAAATGAAAAAGCTGAAGTCATCTCGTTTCTTAAGGTCTAATTAGATCAACTCTAAGCAAACCTGAGGAAATTAAGACACGTTGGCCAAGGAACAGGCCTGCAGCAGGAGCCAACTCAATACTGCCACTTATTTTAACCCTGCTTATTTAATCACAGCACTACCTCTATACAAGGAGTGCAAATGTGTCCAAACTTACTTTAGCCAAATGAGTTAAATCCATCAGCTCGATTACCCAATCATGCGCCCACTGAACCCGGTCTAGTTCACTTTACCACGCAAGAATCACACACTACCCTCGACAACCTTCGGGCTTCACGAGGAACCAATACTGAAGCGTTCAGACTCCAAAATTGGATCAATAGTCTGTTATCAAGTGGAACTGCTCGACAGGGTAAATAGCCTCCTCTTACTCTCTGTCCTTAGATAGTCTGAGTCCTCACAATAAACCAGACACCGGCATTTTACTTGTCATCCTACAATTTAAACAACATAACGTTGATTTTTACAGAGCTGTTCATACTCTCAGCCCAAATTGCGAGCGTTTGAATATGGATTATCCGCTAGTTCATCGATATCTCATTCAGCGGGAGTTTGAGTGGCACAGTCGCTGTCTGAACACTGATGACTGTTATTTCTGTAGCAGTCTAGAGCCGTTAATTACAGATATGACAGTTTGAAACTGAAACGGACATGGTTACAGACACACGGTCGGTCACATGGACTGGGGATGGAAGAAAGCACACACACAAGAGAGCACACTCACACAGGTGTGTAAAAGGTGTGAGATCGATGGCAAATTACATCTGACAGTGGAATAAGAACCTGTCAAGCACAATAACAAAACCGACTCTATTAGTGGAAGGAGACAATAAGAGAGAGGAGGAAAATGGCGGGCTGCTTCCTCCCTCCAAGAAGTTCTGCTAGTGATGGCCTGTGACACCGCAGAGAAAGTTCAAATTTATCTAATGGATTCAAGCAGATGAATTAGTGTGGAGTATCAGAGACGGCTCTGAAACACAAAGTAGTTATCAATGGCACAATATATGGGTACACCATATGGGTTACTGACTGATATTGAAAGATTTATCTGTGCGTGCTTTAATGTGGGCTGTGTCTGTATCAGATCGACAGCACCTAAATTAGCATGTGAGGATATGAAAGCTGTTAGAATGACAAGTCTGATAGATCATCTGCTCTCCTCTGCCTCCATGACTAAGTCTTATTAAAACAAACCAATATATCCCTGTAAAAGAAAATTATAATCTTGCAACCTGCATGCATTGAGAAAGTATTTAAGACGTTTTTAAGAGAGAGCATGAAATCTCTCCTATCAACCTTCATTTATCTCAAACACAGGACATGAGCAGCGTCGTGTCAAGATAATCTACATTAGAAGCACTGAAGTTGTACAATAAATAAGACCTCAGAAATATAGAATAAAATTTGGTAAATAACTGGTGTGCCACTGGTACATTCAAAAGAAATCCACTGGTATAAAAAGATTACCTGGAATAAACTGTTTAAAAATAGCAAAGCCAAACAAAACATATTACTTCTATATTGCTACTTATTTGTTATGAACAAAAAAATATTTAAATTAGCAAGTCTAACCAGAAACATCATTGGCTGGCTTAGATATAACAGATTACATATATTTGCATTGCATATATTTGATCCAAAATACAAAATTACATCAAATAACAAAAAAGTTATTTATTCACATGATGCAAAGCTGAATTTTCAGTATCATTACTCCAGTCTTCAGTGTCACATGATCCTTCAGAAATCATTCTAATATTTATATGCTGACAACAGTTGTGCTGCTTAATATTTTTGAGTGAACCATGATACATTTTTTCAGGATTATTAGATGAATACAAAGTTCAAAAGAACATTATTTTAAATAGAAACTTTTGTAACATTATAAATGCCTTCAATGTCTCTTTTGATCAATTTAATGCATCCTTGCTGAATAAAAATGTATTACTAACCCTGACCTTTTGAACGGTTGAATATTTAACAAATAAAATTTAATTCAGCCTCATCCATCAATAGATGGATAATTTTTAATGAGAATTTTATAAAACATACTCTAGTTAATATTGTGCATTAAAATAAGTGTTGATTTTTTTTGTCAAAATTAAATCATCCAGCCTGCTCTCAAACATAGTATTGGCATCAGACATCAAACAACTATACTGGCTGACATATGGCATTTATAAGTAAAATAGTTTTACTTCAGACTGGCAGAGAAAATAATGTGGGAGGAATAGCTGCTGTGTCAGAAACAGAAGCGGGACGTCCATCAACTGAAGGCCACCGCAAGGGGAACTTCCAGTGTAGACATCTTTGCTGAATATAATGCAAGCAATCTAATCGGTGTGTTACAACATAAAGCTTGTGTACGGTATAGACAGGGTTAGTTGTCTCTCCACCTCTAAACCGCCATCCCATGCTCCCTCTCTTGGGCTTTAAAGCTGCTGTTTTATGCAGTGTGGCAAAGGTCCTTCTCATTGAACCCCGTACCCCAGAGTGTCGTAAACACATCTGTCTTAATGTGTTTAACACATGCAGCGAAGTGCTCTGAACACAGCAGCCTGGCAAAGCATGCTGGACAACACTACATCCTGCAGACCTGAGACAGAGACATAAGCTCTAGTGACCTAGTGAGCTGCCTTGCTGTCTATAGACACCTGCCTTCTACAGCAGCATCCCAACTCAACTGTAACTTCATCACTGATTTTGAACACTAAGCAGCAACTGTAAGAGCCACACAAACAGTGCCCTTCACACAAAGCACACATAGTCTGGTGTTAGCATGCTACGCTAACAACACAGTACTTAAGAATAAAAATACATGCATACACATAAATAATGTATAAAAAGAACATTTCAATAAAGATTTTTCACTAGTGAATGTATTATTGTTGATAAACATTTTGTTCACTGCAGCCGCCATCCTGGATGGACTTTTTCACTGAACTCGTCAGATTGCATTCTGGGATTGTCTTCGCCCTGAAGAATGTTGCCCTAAGATTTGCCCCCCAAAAAAAACATCTTTGTAGTCATGCTGCCTACATTGTTGAGCCTTTGGTAGGGAATCACCCTTATGATGCCTTAAAGCAGTGGTCGGCAACAGGTGGCCCGTGGACCAAAACTGGCCCGCCAGCAATAATATCTGGCCCGTGCCCTCAGCCAGATTATTTTGATAGCGGCCGGTTCTGAAATAGATCTGTCATGACAGCAACAGTTACTCACAATCAGAGTATGTGAGCAGAAGTGTGATTTTGACTCTGGAGCAAGGAGCGGATTTTTTAAAAGTCGGAGCGTGATTTTCACTCGCTCCTAGAGCGCTTCACCACCGCTCCATCACGAGTACAATTCATGCCAACAGCCCATAATATAACTGCATATTTAGCAATAATTCACATGTTAAACATTTAGCTAGCTTGATAGAGAAGGATCACTCAAATCAGAAAGAATGTGAAGCTATGCTGACAGCAATGGACATGAGCGGGAAATTATAGTTCTCAAGGAATTTGTTTGTTCCTTCTAGATACTGAATATTTTCA
>NW_015654063.1:445810-448310 GCF_001515625.1 Sinocyclocheilus rhinocerous
GTACTACAACACTTATTCACACGCAATCGCTCTCTCAATAATGCATTCAAACAAATGTAATCTTACAGTGCTTCATCTGTGTCCGATTTCGAATGAGCAGAAATCTGTAAGAAATGCATCGATCCGTAGGTAAAATAACTGACGAAAACGTACTGTTATTTTCATCACAAACAAAATTTGCACTGCAAAAAGCAGCAATTATACCTTTTAATGCTGACAACCATGTTATTTATTAGCTTGTCATGTGGTAGGAAAAAAGTTTGCACACTAGTGTTCCAATAAGCCACTTTGAAACTCTCCCGTTATTTTATTTATTTTATTTTTTAACATACGTTATGAACAGAACTGTGATATTTCAAACAAACTGAACTACTTTAGACGCGGAGCGAAGGCGGCGCACAGTCTGTCACAGGCAATTCTAGTTGCATTGTTCATCAATTAATTTCTTAAATTATCCTGACTATGTTCTGGCCCGCCATCTAGTGGCGAAAATTTTGTTTGGCCCGATGCCAAACTTGCTTACCGACCCCTGCCTTAAAGAGATAGTTCACTCAAAAATTGTCATCATTTACTCATCATTTACAATCCTCATGTTGTTTCAAACTTGTATGACTTTCTTTCTTAGGTTGAACATAAAAGAAGATATTATGAAGAATGCAGAATGCCGGTAATCAAGCAGTTGATGGTCCCAATTGACTTGCATATTATTTCTTTCCCTACTATGGAAGTCAATGGGGACCAACAACTGTTTGGTTCTTCAAAATATCTTCCTTTGTGTTCAACATAAGAAAAAAACTTATACAGGTTTGGAACAACATGAGGGTTAGTAAATGATGGCAAAATTTTCTTTTTTGGGTGAACTATTCCTTTAAAATGCTGCCTATGCAGGCAGCTCACTATGTTTGGAACAAAGCCAGTGAGTAACATATAAAAATGATAAAAGAGAAGCATAAAAAAGAGCTGGAAGGAGAGAAAAAGGAAATGAGATGCTGCTAAAAATGAGAATAAGATGCCCCCTCAGAACATTCACGACTGAGGCATAGAAAGACCCATTTATAAGAAAGCAGTTCGCCTATGGCCTGCGCCCACAAACATCAATAAAACGTGTGTTCACATCATCCTCCTACTAATCAAAACTGGTTATTGCTGATTCATGCCCCCTTCCCAATCAATAGATGTTAATCATCTAAATGTAGTGTCATGCAGGTGGTTAGTGCAGACTCTTAAATATGCTGCTCTGTTGTTTAGTGCTGGATGGAGGCAGTCAAGAGTTAGCATAAAGCAGTCATGAATCAGGCCACTCCAGGCTTTTGTGGAGTCAGCATAGGGAGTGACTACTTCATTACTGAAGAAGCCAGTATCTGATTCAAAAGAGGTCCAAGCAAGAGAAGAAAAAAAACAGGAAAGTACTTAACTGAGATAAATGCACCTGCCTTCCAGTCAGATAACATGTTTAGGCTCATTTTCTCCACATCAATTTAAAAGAGAGAAGTTCATAAGTAAAGTGCTTCAGGACAAAATTATAACAAATGTAAAAATTATAACAAATGTAAACACTTGCAACAATAACATTGTACACTTCTTGTCCTCTTCTTTTTTAATTTGACTTCTAAACTACCAAGATACAAAACATTACTAAACTTTTTAGCAGTAGCTGAACAGGTACACAACAATCTCAATGTTTTGTCTGCAAAATTATCAGATGGTAAGGTACACAACAGTACAACATTTTTGAAAAGATATATTTTAATTGTTTCAGCAGACAAAATACAAAAAAAATATCAATGCAGTGGTATAAAATCTCACTAAAGATGTAAAAAGATTTGTTTGATCTGCTGAACTATTGGCACACAGGTGCAAAACAGTACAACTTTTGACAAAAACTTTCGATGCTGCATTTGCAAAATTATCAATGTATACAACATTTCAATATTATCGAAAGATATTTTTTCTGCTGAATTATCTGTCACAGTGCAAAATATTATTTCAATATTATATCTGCAGCAAATATTAACACTGTGACGAGAGGGGCGGGGTCGGGAGCCATGGGAACGGAGCGAGGCCGGTGGAGTAAATGCTAATGCACGACACCTGCGCCACTCACCGGTCTCGAGTCTCACGGAGGAGCTCCGGAAGGATAAAAGGAGGAGTGACGACAGTATGTGACGAGAGAGGACCAGGCCTGGATTTTATTTTGTGTACTGTGTGCGGCAGTCGTCCGCGAGGGGCTGCCGCTTTACTTTCATTTTGTGTTTGTTTATTTGATTAAAGTTTTGTTTAAGTGTTCGCCGGTTCCCTCCTCCTTCTTCCCGTGACTACGAACTTTGTTACAAGCACCCACATTTTTGGTGGCTAAACAATGGACACCAAGGTAGTCAAAAACTAAATTATCCTTCTCACAATACAATACCAAACAATAACGCTCTAGGTTTAATGTACAACATTCTTTTATATGTGAGCTTCTCACAAATCAGACTTTTAGGCTAGTCATCATAGCTGA
>NW_015654063.1:452151-458755 GCF_001515625.1 Sinocyclocheilus rhinocerous
TGGCACACGAGATGCGATGACGATGTAAGTAAGTGTCATTTTTAATGTTTTTCTTAGCCTATCTAGTTGAAGCCACTAGATGCAGCGCTGCTGCGTTGTTAATTACAAATATTGCGGGAAAATAGAACAACAATGCGGAGAAGATGTTGTTTACGTCAAAACTGAAACCAAGCCGTTCACACAGAACACATATTTTGAACATTTTCTAGAGGGACATCTATCACCGTTGCACTAGCGTCTCGCACAAAAGAGCAGCATTTTTAGAAAGCCATGTAAAAGTAATGCAAGTTCAACTTTGAAAAAACATATCTCGAGACTTTATGGCGGTTTTTCCCCATCCCGAATTGAATATAATTCGAATTTTGATAATATTGAAGTACAAAATTAGAATTTAGTTTTTCAGCCATTTTGACAGCCCTAATGGACTTTGTCCAAAATTTTGCTCATGTGAGTCCAAATTAATGAAGCGGTTCTTTTTAATTATTTAAAAGCAAACAGTGTGACCAATGAAGTCTGATTATTGTACCATCTTCAAAAAACACAGGGCAGTGCCATAGAACCACGTCCAGAAAGCTGTGGTAGTATCATGTTATTGTTTTTTGTCAGCTATGTTTTGCTGCATCACTGAATAGATCCATATGCAAACAACAGACTTAAGGGTCATGCATTTCTTTCCACATGTAACTTATAGATTAAGTCAAAAGCAATTAAAAATTGTGGAATCCTTAGGAAAGACAACCTACAGTACAAATACAAAAGCAAATAAGCTTCACAATCAATAATTAGTCAGTGCAGATTGACTGTTAGATTGTTCATATATTTTTTATGAATCTGGTTTCAAACTGTGTCCTGTGTGTGTGTGCCTTGAAGGACTACACATTAGCACCAGCATGGACAGGTCAGATATTTGATTGTACCATAAGCAGAAGATCAATAGTTCCATGTCCCTGTGGTCTCCTACACAAGGCCAACGTCAAGCACTTCCGCCACATTCACAATTGCTATCTCCAGAAATGCCTTTCCTTCATTGATTCCCTTTTCTTTTTATTAGATAGCACAGAAAACAAGTCTATGAAAAGGTGCTTTGCAACAAACTTCTTTAACCCATCTGGTGACATGCCTGTGTCTTGTAAATGGAATTCATTAAAACGCATCTAATCAGTGACTGGGTTGAAACCAGGGTCCCCAGCTAAACTAAGTACAACCAGTCCACATTACCAATCCAATCAAGGTGAAAAAGATTCGATTAACATAACTCATTAACCAGTTACACTGACAATGTCCACCAGCCCCTACTGATCAGAAGCCTTAAACAAACATACTCCACACTAACATAAACATGTTAAACACATCGGTCAACCACTTCCAAATATCCATATATTCTATTAAAGGGGTCATATGGCGTAAACATAAAACCATGTCTGCATTTGTGATCGGAGAAACGACAAACAACAAGCGCTACTCTACACTGCTTAAAACTCGCGTTTGAATCATCAGTGGCAAATTCTTTAAATATAAAAAATGTACTTACAGGCTGTGAGTCAGAAGCGCCAGACTGTCCTTGCAAAGTTGGAACGGCCCCACTTTATAGAACAGCCTTTGAGCACAGATCCATTGTAGGCTATGCAGAACTGCAGGTTCAGGAAACAGTCCTCCATAAAATGCGTCACACAGCGTCACAAACTGCGGGCTAGAGTGAGGAACGCCCGGCGGTCTTGCGGCAACCACATGTGACGACCCCGGGCTAGACTCCGCTTCGTCCACGGTGAAAGCCGATATTTCCTCAGCGACCAGCTCAGATCAGCTCTAGGCATGACGAAGCGGATATTGTCCTCTTTTGGAAGGCCAAACAAAGTAGTTTCACTTTCACAACGAAACACACAGCACCTTCATCACACCGACTGCATCTCCACAACATGGCGGTGGCGGCGGCAACAACAATACTACAGCGAGAATAAAAGTTACGCCTTCTTTCTTTGCGTGAACATTTGGGCGGTGTTATGCAAATCTTCCCACACAGTGACGTAGACATGTGGGGGCGTGTTTAAACGAGGCGTTTTAGGAGGGCATGGACAAGTCTTAACTTTTATAAAGAATATCTCTTTGGATTTGAGACTTTAGTCTTTGCAACTTTACAGATCTTCTTTATGCACCAAGAGCTTGGAACACTCCAAAGAGAAAGGAAAAATTGAAATCGCATCATATGACCCCTTTAAAAAAAAACATCTATGAATAACAATGACTTTAATTACATGCAGCCTCATAATGCGATAATAATGGGATTTTGCCAATATTGGGATTAAACTTTACCTCATGTAAACGCAATACTTAGATCAAACTAATGTGATTAAGCTCATAATCGTAGTAACCATAATCACATTCAAATACATGGCATACGTAAAAAAATATGCCAAGTAAACAGGGATGTAAACGCCAAAGTGCGCATGTGCTCGGTCGTAGAGGGATACCGTGTGTTGTTTATTCTAAGATTTTCACTCTGAATCTCTTTATACACAACTCACTGCACAGCCTCAGCTCCATATCTTCATCCAAAGACGGTGCAAAGAAAGCGGTGCAGCGTAGGCAAACCTAGTTACTGCAGAATTCCTCACAGTGCCAAATGTAAGCAGTACATAAAGTAACGAATGTAACTGATGTAAGCAGATGGTAGCCAGTAACATGCATAATGCGAGTTCATCATTTGTGCTGTATAATTCAGAATAATGAAATACTGAAAACTGCATGCAAACAGAAGTAAAGGGGTTTGCTAGCGTCATATAAATATCTTACTGCCATGAATTCCTTACATTAATTGTTGGAAATGAACCACATTATTGGTGCACATGTAAACAGTCAATGATAAGAAAACTCTAAACTGCATTTCTTGTGTAAAACTGTTAATGTTGTGTAAAAGGATACCATTATACAATAAAACATTTTGGAAAGAGTATCCACAGAGAAGTTTTCAATTTGAATAAATCACAAATTATCTTAAATATCAAATTAACTGCACGATTTGGGCCCCGTTGTTAATTTTCACAATTAACATGTTCTTAATGTACCAAATAAGGCGGTTCCCTGTATAATTTACAGCATCAGGTGCGGTGCATTTACCATTGCTTAGCAAAATGTTGTGCATGACATCCAGTCATGCCAATAGGAATTCACACAGTTGGAAGTTTTGCGTGAGGGAGAAAGATTTCCCCACACAGATTTATCTCATTTTCAAGCTGGTCACATGAATTCACCACACTGACCAAGAGAAAGCCTGGTTTGAAAGTGATTTCTGTGTGAGCTGTGCTTCATACATCTCTACTACTGACAATAGACAATGGATTTTTGCACCCAAAATTTCACTGAATGTGATCACACCTTTAGATTAGAGAGAATTTATTTCATCCCAAAATTGTCATTATAACTGGATTATACCAGAATTAATCAGAATCAAATCAAAACAAATCAAAATTATTGGTTGTGAACCAACTCAAATCGAATCGAAACCCTGTGAAAAGGAATCAAACGAAATCGAGAAATCTGTATCAATACCCGGCCATGGTTAGGACTAAAAAATAAATAGTTTTACACATCCTTATTCTATACCATATTTATCTCTGTCTCTCTTCTCTTGTTAGGCTGTTAGATTCATGTCCACTATATGCAGCACTACTGTTAACTGCTGTACATTACAGCTGTTGTTATTATTTATAATGACTCATAAAAGCGAGAGGTAAACCCCTCATAAATCACACAAGCCAGGAGGCGTAGTGAGCTCCGGCAGGTCTTATTTCTTGCATCTCACACAAACACAATCCACCCTAATTCATCACGGCCACACAGCGAACATGTCGCACACCCTACTATATCTCTGCTCCTCCAGTTCCGCCCCTTCATTTCTTTGTTCATTCGTTCGGCCCCTATCCAACTCCACCGGGTCGCATCCACAGGGGCGGCGAGGAGAAAATGGAATGCATGATTAACCTGTAGCCAGAGCTGATCCCTAACCTGTAGGACACCAGCAGTCTGAATGAGGTCCTTTCACGGGGTGCCTGTGCAAAATGCCTGAGGAAAGCGCTCTTTGTTATTGCAGCATGGCTGCTTTATGATGCTGAAAAAAGCCTTATTAGCGGTTGAGTAATTGACATGTCGTTTCCAGCAGTCCTTGGGCTGTTTTTGCTGATTGCTCATGCTAGTTTTCTATTTTTCCATTTTGTGTTTTCCCCTTCACCCTTTTTTCATTCACACTCTTAATAAGTAAATGATTCCTTTTTCTGTCAAGGTAACATTTATGTCTCACTCTCGTCTTGTTAGCGCTTACATATTCATCCAAAAATGCCTGATGGCTGCCAAAATTCAGGTGCTTCTCAATGTCGGCCCAATTGCTTCTGCTTCTTTTGTGTAAATTAGACTGTTGGCCTTTTAGGACTCTGGAAAATAACTATATAAATAATAAATAAGGTCAAAATGTATACAGTATATACATGTATCGGGAAAGGTGTAAATGTTCGTTTCTGTAACCGGTCACATTTTTTTCACCACTTCAAGCAACTATTTGTAAATTTATTTATTCATTTTTATATAGTTCTCATAGTTTCAAAATGCAAAGTTTTAATTAATAACAACACTGGTCCATGGCCCTGTAATTTTTGTTTTGTTTTTTGGGTGATGTATAGCATGTCTTATGTTTTACTACTCAACTATGTTTCAATTTTACTGCTGAAAAAAGATGGTTCAATTCTTTACAAATTTCTGACTGAGTCAGATTTTTGTTTGTGTTGTTTTTCACATCTTTTTAGATAACTGGTATCAATCTCAGACAAGTTTGTTCAATAGTTTGCCAGGCCTTCTTAGGTAAATGGAAACCCTACTTAAAGAGGTTGTTCCACATTATTAAGCAAGTCACAGTTCTCATGCAATATGGTGAGGAAGAAAGATCTTTCTGAAGATGAAAAGTATGAAACAATGCAATGTCTTATTATCAGTGTTGGAAACAGTTGTGCTTCTTAACAGTTTTGTGGAAACAGTAATTTTTTACTGTCATTTTTGTTCAATTTAATCCATCCTTGCTGAAAAAAAGATGGTTCAATTCTTTACAAATTTCTGACTGACCCCAAACTTTCAAACAGGAGAGTAGTTATCTCATCTATTAAATAAGCAAAAGAATCAAACCCAACCACATGGTGAGCGTTTACACCAAAAGAAATGCTAATCTACAATAATCATCCATCAGCTGAGAGTAACAAATATTAGCATAAACTAAAATCATTCAAATTAAATAATTTCTTAAAGTGTCAGTCCATAAGTTTTGCCTCTTTGTCGCCATCTCTGTTTGAAAACCTGCAATTGCAGCTGTTTGTGGAATTATCTTCCTTGCGTGGGTTGTGCGCCGGCACGGCTCCAGCGCGGATGAATCTAATGTTTTGAGGAGTATGTGTGGCACGATGCATTTAATTATTCTAGCTGCTGTGAGAAAAGGCTATAAACCAGGGTTCCTCAATAGGCGGCCCGTGAGAGAAAAATGTTTGGCCAGCGCTAATTTCAAATAATGTGGCATGAAAATTCAAACGCAGCATTAGAAAGCTACATTACCTTACATCGTGTCTACACCGGACGTGAGAGGCGCAACAAAAATACAATAGAACCCATTATAATCAGTGGTGCTCTCTACACTGGATGCGGCGTGGCATGACGCGACAAAATACAATAGAAACCATTATAATCAGTTATGCTCTCTACACAGACAGTAAACTGCTGCCGCGTTCCGTTTATGATGCACTGACATAAAGATCAAATGATTTGCAATGCTTTGTCGCGTCCAGTGCAGATACGATGTGACAGCAAAAACATGGCGAGTGTGAAGAAAAGAAAAGTAGACCCGGAAAATAGATTATTCAAATGTGAATGGACTGAACAGTTTTGAGTGACTGAGTGACTGATACCATCTTTTTATGGAATACATGTGTTGGTTCGCAATGAGTTCACAGTTTTAAAGTACAAGTTTACTTTAATTTATTTTCAAGATCTGAGGTAAAATATTTATTGTTGCTTTCACTATGGCTATAAAGATCACGCAAAATAATATTCAAACTCAGACACTTTTAACATTGAATAAAGCACATAATCATTACCTGAGATTATCACTGTCATATTTTGTATGTTGTTCCTGCCGCGAGGTCGCAGAAAATAAAAATATTGTGAATGAGAAAATGTTTAGAAAATGTTTCTAAAATATAATCCCATGTCGCTTATTGTCATGTGTCGCTGTCGTGGGTGGTTAGTGCAAAAGCTACATGGAAAAGATACTTTTTATCTTGTCTGGTTGGGACACATGGTGTTACAGTTACAGTTTGATCCCCCCAAAAAAATCCAAGTATAAAAATATTAATGCTGACAGATCTAATAATTGAATCTGCAATTAGGGAAAGTGGAGAGAAGAGATCCAGTCTGGGGATGAGCACATTTTCAAACTGTTTAGCACCATGGTATTTATGCATCATGGGATAGTGTGTTGTCCTGCATGAAAATCATTTTATTTCCAAGAGCACTATTCTTCATTTTATACCACAGCAGAAAATGGTCAGTTATGAACTCCACATATCTTGCAGAA
>NW_015654063.1:459601-466382 GCF_001515625.1 Sinocyclocheilus rhinocerous
GAATATAATTTAATTTCATTCACGTGTTTCATAAACACATAATCCTGTATGGATTACAATCCACCATCAAAATTATGCATTTAATTATTCTGGCTGCTGTGAGAAAAGGCTATAAACGATCCGCCACCTGCAGGATCCTCACATGTGATAGCCTAGTAGCCGGGACAACTTCTTTATGTTTACAGACGTGACGTAATGACGCGCCAGCATGCTCGAATTTCCCGCGAAAACCTACCCGTACCACTCAAATTAGAAAACACTATTATAAGCTAACCGTTGTGAATCGGGCTAAAGTAAGGCGATAGTTTTGAACACTGGCTGCTTATGTACTTGCTCAAATATAGATTTCGGATCATTTTTAACCAAAAAAAGTTACGGACTGCAGCTTTAAATAAACAACAATTTAAAAAAATTATGGCACTTCATATGCCATCAAACCCAGACACGCCTAAGGCCATTTCACAGTATCCTCTCTATGGAAGTTCACACTCTGTAAAGTTCACACCAAAGTGTGCACCATAAAGGCCATCAGCGCGGGACCCTTATTGAGAATGATGGAGGTGAGCTGGGGTCAGAGGCATTAGGCAGTCTGGCTGCTCAGACATAAACAAACACTGCAGTATTAGCGCTTAACGGCCCCGCTCTCAGACCAGCACGCCATTAACCTAGCCTTTGCCTTTTATTCTTAGATGTTTGAGTGCAAATACAGTAAGGCAAACAAAACCCCTTCCCGTGTTCATGAAAAGAAAGTTTGCCTGTTTGATCAGCGCACTGGGTGGTTAGTCTATCGATGAAGGGATACGAATATAAATACTGTTATGGATTTGGCTGCCCAAACACTTGAGTGCTAAAGGTCAACACCAAGAATTCTCTCCATCAATAGACTTAGGCTGTATCACCTGATGCTAATCAACCAGGTCGCCCTAATGGCCCCCTGACCAATAACATTGAGCCAGATTAACTTCTCCAAAAGGTCAGCAGGTCAAAACAATTTTCGTGTTTAAACTGCAGAAGACCTAATAAGTGAAATAAAAACTTCTGTTGTTTGTCCATGCTGGTTCACATGAACTCTGTTTTGAGTGACCTTGGCAGTGCTAATCCCTGAATGTGTGCAGTGTCTCCTCTGGGGTCAGATGACTGTTGTGTCTTTAGGGCTTAATGAATCCAGCCGTCTACAAGGACCCGACCCTTCTCAAGCAACAACACAATGATTCTTTTCACACGTATATCATACAGGCTAGCAGATAAGGGCCTCATGTCAAGTTAGATTTAGGCCTAACTGATGACATAAAACACACATTTTTGAAAACAATTTGCTGAGCCAAAAGACAAATGGTCAACTTTCATTGTCTGAAAAATGTTTAGATATCTGAATGAACTGTTCTGAAACCAAATATAAACAGGCTTGGTCAGAGCCAGACATGATAAGAAACTACCAATATGCAAAATGTAGAAAAAAATTTTTTGTTGCAGTAGGCAATGTCTGGATATTATATTTTAAATAAAAAATGTATACTCAAAAAATGAAATTATTAAAATATGGAACAAAATATAAAATATTTAAATGACAATTATTTTAATATACATATTTGTAATTAAAGGGATAGTACACACACAAAAAAAGAATGATGTCAAATTATTTACTAACCATCATGTTGTTCCAAACCTGTATGATTTTCTGTCTTCCATGGAACACGAAAGAAGATATTTTGAAGAATGTGGTAACCAAACAGTTTTGGTTCCCATTGGATATCAATGAAAACTTGTGTTTGGTAACCAGCATTCTTCAAAATGTCTTGTATTCCACTGAAGACAGATAATCATATAAGTTTGGAACAACATGAGGGTGAGTAAATGATGACAGAAGTTTCATTTTTGTGTGGACAATCCCTTAAAAATAGCTCCAAATTAAAAAAAAAAAAACAAGACATTTTGCGTTATTTCAAAACTCTGACTTGTTGCAAATAGGCCTTAAACCCCCTGGGGTCGAAGCCCGCACTGGTGCGGTCTGTCTCGTATTTTCTTGATGACCACGAAAAGAACGAAAATTCTCCTTCATTTTTGATCGTACAGATAAGAATAAGGTATCATTTGAAACTGCAAAGGGTCTACTTTTATTTGTGTATAGTCATAATAACAACAAAACAATGTGCTTCAGTAAAATAAACAGGGTGCGCTCTGTGCCGTCTCGGTCTCTGTCACCTCTTTTCACAGACACGTAAATAAAACAACCTGAATCTCTGTGAATACTTGCCTCAAAGACATTAGAAATATATGTATAGAAAGCTTGAAATGTCTACTTTAAAATGAAGTCACGTCCAAAACAAATGTTCTCTGTTAAAGTAATCCATATGAAACCAACGCAATGTCCAGTTTTTCCCATCTCAACTCATTATCTCTAATGCGGTCACGCCCACGAGCCGATCGCGCTTTTCAAATTCTAAACATCCACGTGAGACACGCGACATGTAAACGCCCACATCGCCTCCACGTAAACAAACAAGTTCATCCCGGCTACTTTTTGTTTCTGGAAGAAGACGCGTTGAGAGGAATAACCCAGATTTTACCTCAGAAAAAGAACACAACGCGATGCGTCGCGCAGCTAGATCCAGTGGAGAATATCACTCTGATGAGTAGCCTAAGATTACTTGCATCAGTTGCTATTGTGTTATTGTGACATAACTTGTACACATTTTGCTAGTTAGACTTTTCCCAAACTATAATTCCTGACTACATGTATGAAATCAAGTGAAACATTTTAAAATGTGTCATTTCATTGTCTAAATGTCTCACAACGCCAGGATGTGTTTAATGTTTTATAACATATAAAACCACAAGACATAAAAGTAGTGTTAACACTATGAATGTTATTAGAGTCTATGAATGTTTGGCACAAAGGTGTGTTACTGTTCAAGTCTCAGTGTTCAGATCAGTATGTTCAATCATGTGTCCTTGACCTTCACTGTGTATATTTTTATTATACTGTGTTGTAAATAAAATACAAATAATAATCAAAATACCACATTATTTTACTCTCCTCACACTCTTTCTTACCTGCCTCAGTCACATTCATATTGATGGCCCATTATGGGAGGCCCTTTGTCTCTCAGGTGTGAATCACTAAATATTCATGGCCATTGTCACTCCCTCACATAAGGGCATTCTATCACAAAACATGTTTTACAAATGTTAAATCAATATATTGTTTTCAGTGAATGAGTGAACATGATGATTTTCACATTACACAGCCCAGTTTGGGCTACAATTTATTATTGTAGCCTCATATATTATTGTAGCCCAGTTTGGCTAAAGTGTTATCAGACTTTAGCCATAAATATTTTTTTAAGATACCGAAAAAAACAAAACAAATGTCAGTGCATGCCAAAACTTCTCCAGGGCCCCAAAACACCCTCAGACCCCAGAGGGTTAAGCCTGAAACAGTCTACATACAAATATGAGTGCAAATTTCACTGCATTTGAAATTTCGGCACAGACATTTGAAGGTAAATCTTTCGCCCACTTCAGTACTAGGTTTGGTAACACCAAAGTGGCACAAGAGAGCATGTCAAGTACATTCAATGTGATAGTGTACTTGCAAAATGTTGAGCACATTGCAAGCCTAAGAGTTATAACTGTCAGTTTTTTTACGAACAATTATACCCCAATTACAGGCACAATTATTTATCATAATTCGTCTGTGTTGACTGGCATATTGCTCTGCCCTAGCAAATCCCTAAGAAAGAATAACTTTTGTAAGGGTACCATCATTCAAGTTTGACAGGCATCCAAAATAATTGTACTGTCACAAACCAAACGCATAACCCACTGTTTCCTAATCTCAGTGTTGAAATTGTATGCTCCATTACTGCGCACTAAATCTCTTGGCTTCAGTAACACTTAAGCAAAGCAAACACTTGGGTTATACGAAGGTTATGTGGCACACAACTGCTGTCATTTTGTTTTGCAGATGGCACAATGAGTCCCTTCAGAGCCACACAGAGAGCATATGACCAATCTGAGGTGAAATATTTATAAAGATCCAACCAAAACTGACAGAGCGAAGCGTTATAAATCTTATGAACAATCTCTCTAATCGCCCTCACGCTCATGAATACATGCTGAACCCTAAAACAACCAAATTAAAACAGCTCATTCAAAATATATGCTGACTAACAGCTCGTAATAAACTCTGTATCCATTTATATCAACAGTCTTTAATGTACTAATCAGGATATAGATGCATTAATTATGGATCAGGATCAAGGCGAGCGGGGAAATTACAGCCAACAGCTGTTCAGAGAGCGTGCGCTGGCATTCAATATTCATGCTTCAAAAAGGGCAGAGTGCTCAGCGAGTGCGGTCTACTTCACTTCATGTCTCCCCTCTTCCAGTGGTCCATGTTGCCTGGAAACTGCCTTAATAGCAAATCCATTTTAATATCCTTTCATATGTATTCCAAATGTATTATTCAAACGTTTAATATCTTTTTAAACTCCCTCTGGGTAGTTAGGACTATTAGAATCTGCCTTCATTCTGTTTTCGCCCCTCTCTCTCCTTATTCACTCATTCTTTTGTTTTCCCCATCTCTTCCTTTTCTGCCCTGAGGGGAGACAAGGCCACAGCTCGTTCTGGGGCTCCTTATCAAAGTCTGCCTGCAGGAGCGTGTGTGCTTTCATTCGCAGACACTAGAGAGAGCCTCTAGATTTAAGGGGCCGTTCACACAGTCCTTGCGTTAAAAACATCTAAAGAGAACGCAATGGAAATTAACAGATGGAGTGTTTAAAAGTGCATTGAAGAGTAATTTAAATAGTATGTGATATACTGTAGATCATGAACTGTGTTATTTAAAACTGCAGTGGAATGACACTTGCGAACTTTCAACTTAATGTAGTTTGTGACCCTGTTTACAACTAGTGTTAAGATGCGTTTTCCTCGATTCGATCATAAGAGGACCACGCTAAATACAGCTGTGAATGGGGTCTAAAAAGTTTTGAGCTTGTCCACTTTTGGCCACTTCCAGAGGTAGTCGAGAACGCATTAGACTCTCCGCTGACTGAGCTACTTTTTAAATATTACAATGTTAATTTCCTATCCGTTAAATGACAAAATTAGAATGTTAAATTAGATTTAAATAAAATTACAATGGATAAATGTGTGACCCATTAAAAAGAAATGTTTTTCTTTTCAGTGGTTTAGTTTTGAATGTGCATAAACAAGAGAAAATGGAAGGGGGGGACAGAATAAAATGACATATGATAAGAATAAAATAAATAGGTCTACATGAAATATGTTTCAGTTAAATAATAAACAAAAAATTTTAAAAATCTGTTTAGCTGCACTATAAATTTAGGAAAACAGAGATGGCTGAAAGCGCATTCTGTTTGTTTTCTTTATTTACAAAGGCACAGTTTGTTCTTATTGGGAGTATACATAAATAAAAGTAAATCCTTTACATTTCCAAAAGATGTCTTAATTCTATTTTTAGACACGCAGGCACACAACATATAATTTATAGCATTGCTAGATGTTTATAGGCCTATGTTGTTCATCATAAAATTTTATTAACAAAACAAATTATAATTGCATATATAATTTTGTACTGTAATTTAATAGCTGCATATATTTCCTGATTTTTATCTTATCTATTCGTAATACCATTTTAAAAATAGCTTTGACAAAAAATAGGCTCATATGTAAATTGCGCAAGCTTTCACAATATTAGATCAAAAGATTAGAAAAAGCCCACATACACTGGCCCATAGACCCTCCCCTCAAAAGAAATCAGGACAGAAGGGGTTGAAATTGGACAGAAGAGATGGATTAAAACACCAGGTGTGAACAGGACTGTGTCTCCCTCGTCTACTTGTGATCTGATCGACCAAAACACATCTTAATACCAGGTGTAAACAGAGCCTATAAAAACAGATGCAAACACAAATTTCTAAAGTGAGTTTTCCACATTTTACCATGTTCAAATTTAGCCTATTTCATAGAAAATGTGAAGATTCTGCCTGGGCCCAATGATGGCGAATAAAACTCACATTAACATAAAATTAACATTTCTTTATGAAATGTGTAAGAAAGGAAAATCTGCAATGGCGAGTATTTTCTCGACCATGATTTCTTCAACCAATCATAGGTGACCTTATTCACAACCAATAAAATGAAATGTAGCTTTTATGAGGTCAATGGCACATGGTAAAAGCAAAAAGATTTCAATCTTTCAAAGACTTCAAACGGCCATAATTTCCAATTATAATCTGCCCAATCAATACACTCAAGATGGTTATCCCACCCAAGGTTCATCTGATTGGTCCATCGTTTCAAAACTGTCAATGACCCGATGTCTTGCAAGTAAAAGGTAGGACTATTTTTAACTAGACAATAGGCTTGCCGCGATAGACGGTGCTGACGGTGATACCGTTGTTAAGCCGCAACACCGGTTACGTCACTTGCCCACCGCGGCACCGACCCCCACCGTCCAAAGGTGATTTTGGAAGTTTTTTTAAACATTCGTTTCTTATTTAATTGGTTCGACAGTGTTTGCTGATTTTTACTTTATTTAAACTTTGTGTAATTTATTTATTATATTTGACATCAAGGTGTATGCCATGCCTCCAAGCTTTCTTATTTGTTTTGCTAATAAACTTTCTCCGTTTTTTTATTTATTTGGTTATATATTATACGTTTACTTATTTCCATAAAATATGTATAGGCTACCTATTTAAACTTTATGTAAGTTATTTGTTATTTTATATTAGGCATAGCCTGCCCTATAGCG
>NW_015654063.1:466627-474103 GCF_001515625.1 Sinocyclocheilus rhinocerous
CCGCTTTTGCAAGCTATTTAAAAGCGAAGGAAAGCGAGGAAAAGAGGGAACGCCCCGCCCCTGCGGAGATACCGGTATTATCGGTGGTGTCACACATCGATTAACCGGTGGGAAAATTTCCTCACCGTCACAACCCTACTAGACACATTATCTTAAAAACGCCCTCATGGGGCACAATGTTTAAAAAAAACATTGAGATGTGGCAAAGATGTATAAATATAGGCATTATATCAGCCACCCTGCTCTCTAAATAATGATCATTAAAAACTCGACCACTTATTGGTCGACCACTACAAGGGAAACACAACAGGTATTTGAGACCACAAATAACACTGTAGGGATTTGTGTGCCTGTGTAGATCTTAATTCTTGCAGGGTCGTTGAGGATATGAAGCCACCTGGGACACACTGAAATGAATCTCAATAAAATGCTGCAAACAGCCTGGAGTGATTAAAAAACAAAACAAAAAAAACAATGAGAGATGGAGTAATTATGATCTGTCTTATTCACAGTCGTCTGCAGCGATGGCCTCCTAACCATGCCATCCTTCTTACCTCCACACGTTGTCTGTTGCCATGGTGAACAAAACTCCCGTTTACCACTCAGCATGACCCAGCTGTTTACAACTGTAGCGAACAGACCTGGAAAAAACACTTGTCTGCACACGCAGCCTAATATATGCACAATTAACCAAACAACTCACTTTCAAGACATAGTTCATCCAAAAATGAAAATTCTATCACAGTTTACTCACCCTCATGTCGTTCCAAACCCACATACTGTTATTTTTTGTGAGATACACTAACATTTGGGGTCAATATGATTTTTAATACAATTTAACACATTTATTCAGCAAGGACGCATTAAATTGATGAAAAGTGACAGTAAAGACATTTATAATGTTAAAAAAAGATTTGTATTTAAAATAAATGCTGTTCTTTTGAACTTTTTTTATGCATCAAACAAACTGTATGTATCATAAAAAAAAAAAGTATCACGGTTTCTACAGTTGCACAACCGTTTTCAACATTGATAAGAAATGTTTCTTGAGCAGCAAATCAACATATTAGATCATGTGACAATGTCTGGAGTAATGATGCTGAAAATGTAACTTTGCCTTCACAGAAATAAATTAAATTTTAAAAAATTTGTATTAACATTTAACAACATTCCTGTTGTTTTCTGTATTTTTAATAAAATAAATCCAGCTTTTGTAAGCACAAGAGACTTGTGAAAAATCTTACAGATCTCAAACTTGTACAAAAGAAAATATTTTGATTCAATCATCTCAGTTCTTTTCCATGTACACAGGTTCACATAAAAAGAGCGAAGTTCCTTCAAAAATTCTGCTTTAAAACTCCATTTAAAACTCCATTATAACCAACAAGTTTGAGGCTACTTTGGGTGAACCCTTTATTAATTTCCTGTACTACTTTGTTTGGATGGCTTTATACTGTATAATGCAAGTTTCACCACAATTCTCTCATCCTGCCACCCAACTAAACATGCCACCGTTGAATGTACTGGTGAAGGGGTTGTGTACTGGTTAAGTCAGTCCTTTAAAAGGTGAAAAAACAGCACAGCCGGGTCCCAGGGGAGCCAGAGAAAGGTAATGAGGGTGATCCTTTAGATGTTACCCTTCACTCTGCAGTCTTTTAATTAGGGCGCTGATGAAGTGGAAATGCCATTTCACATTTTTAAAGGTACTGCTACTTAGCAAACCTGAGAAACAAAGGGAAAGTCCATCCGTCTGTATAAAGCATATCTTGAGTAATAACAAAGTCTGGTGAGTTGATCATTACAGGTAAAAGGTGCAAAAACTCCTTGAAACTGGTTCATGATAAGCAGCAGAGGGTGAGGTTTCAGCCTACATGCGAGACAATCACACCTTCCTCAAGGTGAATGACAGGAATTATGGGCTGGATCTTCAGGGGCAATCCATCTGAGGTCAGGCAATTAGAAAACCCTGTTATCATCGCTCATGTAACTAAAAGGGTTCAGACCATCAGGCTGTCTGATTAAAATTACCATGTCAATGTATGTTAATCTAAGGTTTTCTTTGCCACATTTAAACTGGATTCAGCCACCCCAAATCTTCATTTTCCAAGCCTTTTTATTCACCTTTTCATATAGAAGACCATTGAATGGCCTGTCATCTTATGCACCGTAAACCTGAAGTCTGTCTAAAGCCTTGGTTTAATACATTTGGTAAAATAATTTCTGCACAGAAATTCTCTTCAATTTCCACAAAGCCCCTAAGGAAATCAAGAGAGAGCATGATATATAATTCACATAAGCTTTAAAGAAATACAACAGTTCACCCAAAAATAGAAATTCATAGTTTAAATCAGCCTTGTGTCATTCCAAACCAGTAGGACTTTTTCTTTCATGGAAAAAAAAAAAGGTGATTTTTTTGAAGAATATCTTGGCCACTCTTAAAAATAATGAAAGGGAATGGGGCTATAAAAGGTCAAAAATGACAAAAGTATCATAAATGTCTATATTACTGAGACATATAGAAGACTTTATAGACATCATAGACTATCATATGAGCCAGCAGATTAGTATGGACCACTTTTTTGATTACACTCTTCCACCTTTTTTGAAGCTTGAAAAATTCAGCCCCCATTTATTGTAACTGGATGAAAAAAAAGAGCAACCAGCACATTTTTCAAAATATCTTCTTTTGTGATTCAAAGAAGAAACAAAGTTATACAGGTTTGCAACAACAACATTTGAATTTCTGAATGAACTATCCATTTAAGATTCTTAAATTTCTTTGAAGGAATCTGATTTGAGCTGTGGATAGTGCATATCTGACAAATAAATATGCCTTACACACCCCAGAGATGCTAATTCAAACTGGCAATTTTGATATGCAACCATCTAATCAGGTGAAACCATTCATTAAGGTAATTAATTACTTTGATAGAGCCATCGGGAGATGAATATAATAAAAACAGAGCCAGCTTTTCAAACTAATGTGGACGGCCTGGTCCCAGGTGCTGTTTTTCTCTTTAATTGAGGGTGAAAGACCATAAAGAGTCTCACTTTAACATTTCATTCACTCATCCAATTAACCCTGTGTGCTGGTACAGGGTCACATGCATCGTACAGACCTCCCGCCTACTGCTCTCAAGAAGTGTGACTTAAAGATTATTTTAGTAATTAATGAAGGGGAGAAAAGGGACAAGCAGGGCAGTGAGAGAACACACTGACAAAGGTAGATAGAGACCAGACAGAAGTAAGCTTCCAAAGTGGAATCATATTGAATTTACTATTATTTAAAAATATTAACAATTATTTAAAATTGAAATTATGTTATCATTTATTCACTCATGCTGTTCCAAACATGTGGACTTGTTTTGTGGAACACAAAAGAAGATATTTTGAAGAATACTGGTAACCAAACAGTTTTGGTGCCCATTGACTTCCATTGTGCAGACAAGAAAAAAAAAAAGACTTTTCTTAAAAATCTGTTCCACAGAAGAAAGAAAGCAATACCATTTTGGAACGACATGAGGGTGAGTAAATGATGACAGAATGATGAAAACACTAAGTAAAAAAACAAAAAAAACAAAACCATATAGAAACTTGAATATCACTGCAGTAACCAGCAACACTACAGTAAGAACATGGAACACACTAGCAACTACCAAGCAGCTCCCTAGCAACCAGACAATATCAAATTCTCACAAGCATAGAGGGCTTTTTAAAAAAAGATTAAATCCACTTTATAAAGCTACCTGGAAAAAAAATTAACAAGTACTAAAGATTTTTGACAAGCATTCCAATATTAATTTACCCCGGAATAAAGTAAAGTGGAAATATAATGGAAAAAGACAGATTTGCTCATTTCTGGTTGCACTTTTCCTACTTAACAGGTCTGTTTTAACTCCCAACTGAGCCCTGCCTTTCCACCTGTTTTTAACATGTTTATCATTAATTACTGGAACAGATTCAAACGTCTGTAGTGTAAATGCAGCTCTATGCATTAACCAGATGGTTCAGTCACTTTCAGGGTAGTGAAAGTAACTGCACGACATTAAAATTCACACAAAATTAAATTAGCTTTAAGAATTATTCCACTTCACTGCTCCGGGATTGTGCATAACACAATTAAAAACACCTTGCCTGTGGCAAACCCAACACAAAATGGGGCCATGTATTAGCACAATGAATTAAAACCTCCATTTAATATAATTTCCTCTTATTTTTATTGCTATTACCCCAGATGCAGGGACGTAAGCAATCAAAGTAATGGAACATTACAATTGAATCTAAAAGTCAAGTACGGTCCCTGTCTTCAGCGTGTGAAGTTACGGTCATAAAATGCAATCCAAAAGATTTAGATAGACGTTTCGGTGAAGGTGGCGTGACACATATTTCTCCGTCCATTTAAAATCACGGCGCAGAACTCCAATGTGATGAACTCTCAGCGAGAGATAATGCTCCGCTCACCTCTAACATCTCCCTCCATTAGTGCGTAATGAACAGCATGGTTTGAAAGCGCAGCCATTAGACAGAAGAACGTATTCCCCCACTCTCGCAACCCACCGACGACTCCAGGTCAAAAGGGGCGGAGCCACATGCTCCATTGTGTTGATTAATAAGACCAATAGTCATCCAGAACATAACGTCCCACTCAGGAGGAACTAACAAGAAACATGCTGTTTTATAAGGAGTCTCTCCACGAGAAAACTGGGATTTTAATGCAATTGTAATCTCCAACATTTGCGTCTTTAGTAAAAATAGAAGATATGTCAGCATTATCTTGCTTCTGCAGCATGTGTGTCTAATTCAGTGAGTCAACAGCAGGGTTAAGAAAGGTTCAGCCAGCACAATAGACAAACACTAAGCCATTACTCTGCTTTGCCCATGGCGACTAGCTAGTTTTCATTGGCAATGGCTCAGTATAGCCAAACTACAGACCATTTACAATGATGGACAACACATTACGCCCAGAATACCCATAATGTTGCAGGTTCTAGACATTTATGAAAGCAATAAAATAGACCTTTCACAATAGACCTGTCTTGGTGATCATAAGAGATTGCTTTTAAAAAAAAAACTTTAAAACACCACAAACCAACCCCAAAATTTTTATTATTAGTGTATGCCCTAAATATTTTCTCTTAAAAATAAGAAAAACTATTTATATAAGTGAACGTGACACAAAAAATCTTAAAGTTACTTATGAAAGAATACAAGACAAACAACTGCCCATATTAACAACAACAACAGAGCGAGCCTGATGAAATGAAGGAAATTATGTGGCATTCTCGATAATTGCCATAATACTTCTCATTATAGCTCTCAGCCTCATCCATGCTGTTTTTTGTTCCAGAAAATGAACATGTGGGGCCCAACATAAATGAGACTAACACCACACGGTCCCCTACATGAAGGCTTCCACACACACACACACACACTCTCTCTGCTCTGAATTATGTCTATTTTCAGGGGAGACTCATGAAGAGGCCAATTACCCAGTGCTCCCTTCTCCCTGCCTCCCCATCATCATTCTCAGCGGGAGGAGCGGGCCGGCTGTCAGCCTGACAGAACAGCCTCTCAACATCCTGGTGTGTCCACAAGTTCCCTGGTCCTCAAAGCACCCCCGCCGGGAGATGAAGGGGGGAAGGAGAGTAGAATAAAAATCCATACCGCCTATTCAGAGCGACAGAGAAAGGGATAAATGAGGAGAGTTAGTCATAGGACTCATTTCCTAAATGAGCGACAATTACCCGAATTATCTTAACAACCCAACATCAAACCCAGTACTGAGTCTTTGTGCTCCTGAATCAAAAGGTGGCATTTTGGTAGTTTGGTAGTTTTCAGGTTCAAAGCACAAAATAAAAGGCTGTATTTTTCGTAAAAGGGCCTGGGCAAAAAAATACCACTCAAACCCTCCAACCTAGATGTTAATTTGGGTGCTAAATAAGCTTTGTTTTAAGGAAAAATGCCAGTGATATCTCATCGTGCATCATTTCTTAAGACAATAATCGGCCAACATTATGCTTGATCTTAATAAACAAAAATCCTTATTCAGTGGCAAGAAAGATGTTTTTACTCCTCCAAAAACTATAATGTGACCAAAAGGTTTTATCACAGCATACAACTCTGGCATTGTTGGTTTAACAAGCATGTTCATTTGAGAAAGAAAAACATGCAAAAAAGACATGTTATATTCATGGTCCCTCAATGCTGTGTAAATATCCAATAAAAACCCACCCAGAAAACACCAAATGGTTAACAGAAGTCAAAGTAACAAATTGTTTCATTTTCAAATGGGACTATCAGGACTGAAATGTTTTGCTGAGCAGTCATTGTGGTTATCGTCAGTTTTAGGAAACAACTTTGGCAAATGTTTACTCGTGAACATGGATCCAGGCTCCAAGCTATTGCTCTACCGTGGCTGAGATGGCTCGCTATCCATTCCAGTGAAATCACAAAGCAAAAGGCAGACAACTTTATACCTACTCCTGCTGACAGCTATATTGGTTTATGAAATATAAAAAAGTTTACCTACAATGTAAAAAAAAAAAAAAAGTTTTCACAGAAGAAAAAGAATATATAAATACGCTTCAGAAAAATCTGCGTCACCATACCAAAAAGTTACCTTAACATATACAGTAAAAACTGCAAATGATTTAACATCATATATATTTTTACTCTAAAATAAAGGTCAAATGTATGTTTTTTTGCATGTAAAAACTATAAATTACCATCTCATTTACGATGGAAATGGTAAAAGGGCATTCCCAGAAGACACTGCATAACAAAACATATGATTTTATTTCATTCAAAGGGCTAGTTTGCCCAAAAATGAAAATTCTGTCATCATTTACTCAACCTCTATGAGTTTCCTTCTTATGTTGAATGCAATAAGATATTTTGAAGAATGCTGGTAACCAAAAAGCTGACAGCAGCTATTGACTTCCATTGTATTTTTTTTTCATACTATGGAATACCTGAAACATTCTCGTGTTATTTTTTTTACAACTGCCACCACATCTGCCATTTTTATAATTAATTTAACCATTTTTTTTAGCAAATATACTACTCCAAACATGACCTCTATAGATCAATACTAGGGTTGGGTACCGTTTACATTTTAACCGGTACGGTACCGTTATCAGTAACTGAATTTCGGTGCCGGTACCCAACGGTACCTTTTTTCGGTACTTTACTCTCGGTGTAATTACAAAAACATTAATTTCAGTGAAAAAATAAGTCCAAAAGTCTATAGTGAGACGCAGAGGCCGAAAATCACCGCGAGCATCATGCGTGCTTCAGTATTTGTGTAGTAAACAAAACTGCGTTTCTGCCATTCATAAATACAGAGGAAAGCGGAACATGCAGGACTCATATTTAAACCGTTTTTTTGCATTTTAATATTCACAGACACTAGTTCATATCGCGATTCTAATTAAGTGGCAGTGGCTACTTTTGATTTATTCGTCCAAAATGGACGAA
>NW_015654063.1:474115-489213 GCF_001515625.1 Sinocyclocheilus rhinocerous
CCAGGAAGTGGTATATGTCTGTGCAAGCTTTGGAGGTATTGATGGAAGCGATTTACTGGATTTATGCTTCGATAATCGTACTGAATATTATCCAGATGTAGTTTTTGATAAAAATGTGATTTTCACACCTTTTTGAATCTCATATCGAGATTCTAATTAAGTGGCAGTGGCTACTTTTGATTTATTGAATGGACTCCACGATCCCGTCCGCGTTTTCGCAGAAACCATATGGCCCTAGAAATGTAACCACACTTCAGAACATTTCGGCTTGCCCTGTGTGTTGTTTGAACGAGTTGCAGGGGTGACCTCACGTCACAGGGTCTCTCTTTCTCTCTGTAGCATATGCACCCAGATGTGTTCTCAGGTACCGAAATTTGGCACCGATTGATTTAACGTGAATCGGTACTCGGTAGTACCGACGCAATTCGGTCGGTACCCTTAAAAGTACCGAGTTCGGTACCCAACCCTAATCAATACCACATTTTTTTTTTATCTTTATTGTTTGGGATTCGCCCCAAACTATCCTAACTACTTTTAAAACAAAATGACTCCCAGATTTCTAATCAATTTGCCCAAAGCTATGAACATTCTTCTCTACTAAACGAACATTTTCCCAAAGCTTAATGGGCTAATTTATATTAACACTAATTAACACGAGCACTGCATTATTTATGAGGTATACTTTACAAGCAGGACAAAGATATATGGAGGCCTCTTAGGGGAGAAAAAGATGGAAACCTTTGATGCACAGCAACAAAACACCACACTATTATTTACAAATTATCAGCATAATCTTTCCTCGACGGCTGCGGCGCTCGCTAATTAACTGGAGCACAAGGAGAGGTGGAGCACTCAGATAGGGCCACAGTTCCAAAAGCATTTCTGTGAAATTGCATTTCTAATTTCTTAATTACAGTTATTTTCTTTCTCCCACATGGGAGAGATCCAACTCAGGAACACGGATGAACACCGTTAATTTGATGCCTTTTTTTTTTTTTTTCAAAGCTGAGCGGAACGGAAGCCATTTTCCATGTCACCTGCGTATTTCAAAAACCGAGGTTTTATTCTTTCAAAGCTTTTTGCCACTTGTCAGAATCGTACTCATTTTAGTCAAAATAATAAAGATGAGTGTGTGTAAGGGTCAAATGGGCCAGTTGCAGCCTTTTCATCATAAAAGGCACTAGAAAACCTGCCTCTGTGTATTTTAAATATATATTTTAGTAATGGGGACCTTTAGGTTACACACAAGACCAGGCCCAGACAAGTCTTCTGAATGTTTCGGCATTTTCTCCAATGGTATTGGGGTAAATCTAAGGAAATATGTGAAATTAAATAAAATATGGTAAAATGTGTTAAACAGAGCTGAAACCAGTGTTTAGAATCACTGATATAATATTATAGTTTTTGTTAATAAATCAAATTAGCTTCTTTTTTCCACTTAAATTGTATAGTTTTAGTAATTTTGTTTTGTGTGTTTTTGTCATTTCATTTGTTTTTGTTTTTTTAAATATGTCCAAATGTAGTTTAATGTTTATTTATTAGTTTTGGTTTATTTAGTTTTACTTATTTAGTACAAGTTAAACTAAACAAGAAATGTTGCTTGGTGAAATATAATTTTTTTATATAAATTTTAATTTAAGTAACATTTATATTACATTTATCTTTTTTAAGTTTTAGTTAACTATAATAACCCTGGCTGAAACTACCACATGCTCACTGATAAAACATGATTAGCCAAAACAAGTGTGTAGAACTTTGTAAATGTTGACTGTTCAAATTCTACAGACATCTGTGAGAAAAATATAAAAAAGTATCATGGTATGACCATGTTTTTTGTTTTGTTTTTTTAAGTACCTTTGTGTACCGTGGCACCCTTTTTTTGTAAGGGTAGACTGAAGTGCATTTTCAAATAAATATTCTTAATTTAAAGAAGCACTACACCTGTCCTATGTTTCAGTCGTCACAGCGTTTCTCCTCGGCCCTTCAAAACTTCTCTGATCTTCTGAAGTGGACAAAGAGAGACGGAAAGAGCGTTTGCAATGTAGAGAGGATTTGGACTGAGACAAAAGCCTGTGAGAATAAATCCCTCCTCTCTGTCTGGACGTCTGGCGGACCTCAGACACACACACCCTGAGCCCTCAAACTCATGCCAGCTCATACTTCTGCTCACAGTGGAGCCCTGGAGTCCAGTCCAGATCCACTACACCAAATGTCCCACACACTCATCCGCCAGACGCGAGACACTTATCTACGGCCTAAACTCTGAGTATCACTTCCCAGTGTTCAGAAGAGCAGAAGTGCTGTTGACAAGCATGTCAACACTGCTGGATTGAATTTACAAAATAAAATGCTGCATTCATAAATCTAACACTATATGTTTAGGAGCTTTTATTTTAGATTTAAATGAAACTTGATCAAGTCAGTTCTTTTTTTTTTTTTGCCATTTTACTAGAGTCAGACTGGAAGAAAGTCAGACACAACAGCCACACTTTGACTGCTTTAGTCCAACAGCACAGACCGTTCAAAGTAGAGGAAACAAAACACTCAGTAATACAGAACAAAAACAGAGAAAAACACCCACTGCTTTTCATTTTTCTTATCAATATTGTTAATGCAACATAATAAACAGGCAGGCATATTAGACATCAAGGCCAAATCCACAGATCCAATACTCCCTACCCGTTTACATTCACTTAAAGCAGGAATTAAATGAAAATTCATCGTTTTCTAAATGCATCTTACAGTATATATATATATATATATACTGACCCTGCATATATATATGTGTGTGTGTGTAATCCCAAAGTCTTGTGGTGAAATGACAGACATCTCTCTGGTGACATATACTGGATATCTCAAATACTTAGTCTGCAAATAAGGCTAAATGCATCTTACAGTATATATATATATATATATACTGACCCTGCATATATATATGTGTGTGTGTGTAATCCCAAAGTCTTGTGGTGAAATGACAGACATCTCTCTGGTGACATATACTGGATATCTCCAATACTTAGTCTGCAAATAAGGTCCAGTGAATCTGGGGCTCTACGTCAGAATGCCAGCCCCTGCATCAGCAACACCACACGCATGTGTCGTGAATGAGTGGTGAAGACTGACACAGAAGAAGAAATCATTGAATAAAGTCATTATTTTTGTTTTCTTTGCACACAAAAAGTATTCTCGCATCTTCATAAAATTACGGTTGAACCACTGATGTCACATGGACTATTTTAATGATGTCCTTACTACCTTTCTGGGCCTTGAACATGGTAAATGTTCACCCTTGCTGTCTATGCAGGGTCAAGAAAGCTCTCGGATTTCATCAAAAATATTGTAATTTGTGTTCTAAACGAAGGTCTTACGGGTTTGGAATGACATAAGGGCGAGTAATTAATGACAGAATTTTCATTTTTGGGTGAACTATCCCTTTAAGAAAAAACAACATAATACCTCTGAAAGATTTGCATTTTGACCAAGTACATTCTAATGTACAGATGGAAAAATGAACTTCAAATAAGGATACATTATTTTCATCCATCAGCTCCCGCTGAATATTCATCAGCTCGTGCAAGCGGGCCGACCAATAGGGCAGTGAGCCTGCTGGGGGTTAATGGTGATTGGATGAGGGGGAGTACAGTAATCAAATCACACAGCTTTTCACGTCTGGGTTGTATAGAGAGCAGACAGCAGCACTGCTGAGAAGCAATAATGGCTGTTAATTAATCTTGATTAACCCATTTAATTAGCATTAAGTGAGATTTTAAGGAGGCCTCACTGTAATCAGTTTAAAAGAACAATCCCCATCTAAACCCGACAAAGAGCAGGAAGAGAGTGATGAAACAGGGCTCCCATCTTACGTGTGTTATCTGTTACGCACACGCAATCTTGCTAGCCCTGAAGAGAGCTGATTTGTGGTACTATGGAGTGTTTAATTACTCCAGATGAAGCACACAGACGTTCTAATCCCTCCAAATGTCGGAGATTTTTCCCAGCGTACCATTACCATGGCTACCCACTCATACACACATACACTGTCGAAGCAGTACCGCCTCGGGCCAAATACATGCAAACCAACTTCTGCACACTACTGAAGTCTCTTGTTCAAGACATACCACATAAAAATTATCTAGGCTGGCACGCAGCACATCTTTCAACATAAATATGGGGCGCAGATAGCGTGCAGCCATTTAAGGATAGAATAGCTGCTGCTAAGAACGAAATTATCAAAGGATTGTAATGTAACTAGACTTGTGCCGGTATTCGGTAATGCGATATATCACGGTAATGAATATGCACGATTGTTATCGTGGACACTTCTAAATACCGTGAATAATTATATATTACAAATTATTCAGAATTTTGAATGCATTTTAAGAATACTTTTCCCATCAACTGGTCAAAATGCACAACACCGCTGTATGCTGCGTGAAAGACTGGTGCGCACTCTGATGTAAACAAGCGCGGACGAGAAGCACATGGCGGAACATGTGAGAGACGCTCTGGATGAAAGCGCACTTTCACTCTCTGACAGCAGATGGCGCTAAACTGCAGAAATGATAATAATAATAATATAATCATTCATTTAAATGCAGCCTTTACCCCGGAAACCCTGTAAACAAAGCAGCTGCACTACTTCCTGTTTCTGAATCATGTTTAAATGATTTAAACAGCCATTCAGATTTGTGTATTTGCTATGATGTTCATCACAGCGCCAAATACTTAAATATTTAGACTTAATAGGCTATTTATTTTCAATCTTTTTTTACATTTTAATCTGGACTACAACATGCCCTAGATATTGTTTGAAAGTGTTTTGATTCTTTATTGTTCGGTCACACTTTACATTAGGGCTTCATTAGTTAACATTAGTTAATTCATTAGTTAACATAAACTGGCAATGAAAAATTCTTCTGAACATTCATTAATCTTAGGTATTCCAATATTTAATAACAGGATGTTAAAATCGAGAGTTGCAACTGTGTTATTTAATGAGCTAACCTGAACTAAGACTTGTATTTTTTAAACAAGGATTAATAACTTCTGTAGCAAATGTTGCTATTGCTCATTGTGAATGTTAATGCATTAACTAAGGTTAACTAATGAGGTCTTATTGTAAAGTGATACCTATTGGTCTTTATAGTTCTTTTGCACTTTAATCTGTGTACAGTTTTTAACTTTATACATTTTTCTGTATTGCTTTATTGCATTTAAATGTTCAGTTATTTTTGTTAGAAGACAAATGTTATTAAACCTGTTATACTGTATGACAGCACTTTTTTTTAACTAAATTTCAATATCGTGATAATACCGCATACCGTGATAAAAGCATTATCAATTAATCGCAACATGAAAATTTGATACCGGCATATCCCTAAATGTAACACTCTTAGACATTAACTGATCAATGATTTATTAAACTGATATAGACTGACAATTGTTCTGCAAGCCGAATTAGACGATTCCAACACAGATCTGTAAATGATACAGCCATACGATAGAATCATTTTTTTTAATTTAAATGTTGCATTTCTCATAATCGTAAAGCATTTTAATACATGTGACAAGCATTTTGTGACAACACAATTTTTACATATTTTATTATTATTATTATTATTATTATTATTATTATTATTACTATAGTTTAATATTATTATTATCATCATCATCATTATTATCATTATTATAAATTAGCTTTAATTGCAAATAAATAATTAAATAGTGGGAATACTCATTTTTTTACAAATATTTATTTTATCATTAATAATATTCATATTTGTTCAAATAAATATTTTTATTTGTTTGTTTATTTTGTTTGTTTTCAACTAATTATTATTATATAATTATTAATATTAATAGCAACTAGATGTAAATAAATAAATGGCTGGAATACACAATTTTTACAGCATGTTTTATTATTATTATTATTATTATCATCATCATTATTATTATAATTATTACAAATTAGCATTAAATGCAAATAAATAATTAAATGGTGGGAATACACATTTTTTACAAATATTTATTTTATCATCAATAATATTATGACATGTCATTTATTTATTTTGTTTGTTTGTTTGTTTGTTTTAATATTAACAGTAACTAGTTGTAAATAAATAAATGGCTGGAATACACAATTTTTACAGCATGTTTTATTATTATTATTATGATTATTATTAGCATCATCATCATCATCATTAATAATAATTAATAATTAATTAATAACAACAACAACAAAAATAAGTATTTAATAAATATTAAGTCAGTCAAATAAATAAACACTTAGTAATACAAAAAATGCATAAAATATTTTTTACACTTTTGGTCAGAAAACATACATTATATTTTGGCCTTAAATACCTCTTTAATGAAAAGAACATAAAGCACTAAATCCCACTTCAAAAGGAAATCAGTTCTGGTCTATAGGCTACTGATCTACTCTCATCAGACCGAATGAAGAAACTGATGTACAGGTGCAGAACATTCAAAGTCAAGTAAAACAGCAGAACACTCCAGTCAAATCAGAAATGAAACAAGGCTCCAGGACCTAAAGACTTCCCACTTAGCTGTAAGTACACAATCACATCCTCACACTCTCTGAAAGCTCAACACAAGTGTAAACTGAGATATGCCACAAGACAAGACCACAAGACAAATTTACAAAGATTTAGACAATGGCAACCTTTCTGATTTGATGTTCAGTGAGTGAAACCGATGTCATTGCGAGCGGTTTAAACACATGCTAGCCTCAGTAAAGCAGGAGAAGTAGAAGTTGAGAACGCCATAGGCTGATACACACAAGACAAGCCCCTTAAAGCTGGAACACTCCACTCAGTGTGAGATGAACATTATCAAGGTTTCAGGCAAGACTAGACCGAGACAGTCTCAAACATATCTTAACACGCTCAGACAATGTGAAACAGACAGGAAGATAAAAAAATAAATAAAAGACAAGAGTTAAAGTCTAGCAAGCCTGTCAAGACACAGCAAGCTACAAGAGTGTGTGAGTATCAGCAGTACAGCGAGCCGAGAGCATGTGATTGATTTGAGGCCGGTCAGTCCATCTGCCTGCCCTCGGTCCGTGATGAATGACTGGAGCTTTTAATTAACCACCTGCACACACATCAATATTATTCACACACATTACTCCATTTTCCCTGCTCTCCCATTACACCGTAACCTTTAAGATACAGTTTTAGGGCTGTTTTTGAAATACCATGAGAAATGAAATATTGTAAATACTGTGTAGAAAGTTTAGCGAAAAATCTATAAAGGAGTGTTCGTGCTTTGCCCTTTTTGCTTGGTTTTAATCTTGTTTTTGCACAAGTAACGGCTACACTATAACAAGAGTGTGTGAGTATCAGCAGTACAGCGAGCCGAGAGCGTGTGATTGATTTGAGGCCGGTCAGTCCATCTGCCTGCCCTCGGTCCGTGATGAATGACTGGAGCTTTTAATTAACCTCCTGCACACACATCAATATTATTCACACACATTACTCCATTTTCCCTGCTCTCCCATTACACCGTAACCTTTAAGATACAGTTTTAGGGCTGTTTTTGAAATACCATGAGAAATGAAATATTGTAAATACTGTGTAGAAAGTTTAGCGAAAAATCTATAAAGGACTGTTCGTGCTTTGCCCTTTTTGCTTGGTTTTAATCTTGTTTTTGCACAAGTGGCTAATGCAGAATGTTTCAATCTGGATAAGAAGTAACATCTACACTATAAAAGACCTCTAGAGGGCAGAAAGGAACAAGTGTGCTGCACTACTCTTTGGCCCCGAACCATAAGGCATGGCTAACTCCAGCCGAAAACAAGTCGGCAGCACAGATTCAGATGAATATTCTAACGTCTTTCTCTGTTCATATATTGATGAGAGCGTTGACTAATGAACCATTTTTGCCTCCAGTTGAATGTGAATCAGAGCTGTTAGCATATCATTAACACATGCAGGCATCTGTGAGCGTGCGTGAGAGTGCTGTGGAATGTTTCCTAAGAAAAGTAAATCGGAAATCTGAAAACTTTTACAGCTTCAGCAATAATAGCAGAGCACATCTTCACACCAGTCAGACTAAAATAGCAGATTGGTTCTTAAACATGTTTGACTGTATTTCTTTGTGATATTTCCAAGACATTTTAAAGAACGTTCAAACTTGAGTGAGGAACAGAAACTTCACCAAAATATTTATATTGTTCCATCATTTATGTTCCAAACCTGAGTTTTCAAGGAATACTGCAGCCACTCTCTTCTACATAATGGAAGTGAATGGGGACGAAGTCTGTCAAGCTCCAAAAATAACAACAATAAAAAAAAAACGTAGTCTATATGACTTCTTATATGGCTTTAGAAGACTTTGAATATTGCTGTCTGGACCACTTTTGTAATTTTATGGTGTTTTTGATCCCTTCTGAAGCTTGACAGTCCCTGGTCCCCATATGCTGCTATTGTACATGAAACTACATCACTATTTTTCAAAATTTCTCCTTTTGTGTTCAATAGAAGAAAGAAATATTCAAGTACTTAAAGGAATAGTTCACCTAAAAATGAAAATGTGCTTAATTTACTCAGGTCATCGAAAACGTAGATTAATTTGATATCTAGATGTTATCGGAACAGATTTGGACAAATTTAGCATTACATCACTTGCTCAGCAATGAATCCTCTGGAGTGAATGGGTGCCGTCAGAATGAGAATTCAAACCGCTGATAAAAACTTCACAATAATCCACAAGTAACTGACAACTCCTGTTAATCGATTTACATCTTGTGATGTGAAAAGCTGCGTGTTTGTAATTAACAAATCCATCAATAAGACATTTTTTGTCTTAATCAGGAGAGAAATATGCACAGATCAAGCAAAACATATGCTGGTGGATTCAGATGTGAGAGGACAACAGGGGACAGAGTTTTTCACTGAAGGAAGTGAAATTATGGATTATGGACTCATATTTTATCCAGAAGTGACACCTTAATGACGGACTGTTCTTACAAACAAGCAGCTTCTCACTTTACAAAACATTGTTGGAGTTGTGTGGATTACTTGTGGATTATTATCATGTTTTTATCAGCTGCTTGGTCATTCTGTCGGCGCCCATTCACTGCAGAGAATCCATTGGTGAGCAAGTGATGTAATGCGAAATTTCTTCAAATCAGTTCAGATGAAGAAACAAACTTATCTACAACTTGGATGGCATGAGGGTGAGTACATTTTCATCAAATTTTCATTTTTGGTGAACTATTTCTTTAAGTACTAGAATATTGAACATAAGTGATTCAGAGTGTAGTTTAACACTTAGGCCAAAGCAAGCACATCGTATAATGTGCCTTTAGGTTGTGTGTGTGTTAGCAGTCAAGTCAGTGGTATGCTAGCTTCATTACAGAGGGTGTGGCTCAGTAATTACCAGAATATGGTTTGTGTTTTTGTTGACAGAGGAAGATCTGACAAGATCACTCTAACAAGATGAATGGCACATTCCACAAACGCAAACACGCACCATATGTGGCAGATCTGAAAAACGGATTTCAAAAGTGCATTCAGCACATACCTGCTTTAAAGTCATTACTTTATATAAATGCTGTTTTGAAATGACTCCAACGCTGCATCACTGTAAAGAAATATTCGGAAGGAAAGAAAATCCGACTCCTGGCTTACAAACAGCAAAGAATAATTATTGGATCACCAGGATACAGTAACGCAGGCTGTGACATTTGGGAAGTTGTCACCATGGCAACATCACTACAGCGAGAGCTCATTCCTCATCTCGGTCTGGATTTATGAGTAAATACCCGCTCTAACAGAATAAAGGCACAATACCATCAGGAGACTGTGTGCCAGTGTGAGTATGGAAGAAATGGTGAGGAGTGAGTTTATGCTTTTATATAAGTGTATGCACACGTGTGTCTCTGTGTGAGCGTACATGAAATGCAGTCAATTACGGCACAGAATATTCACACTAATTAATGTTCAATAAAAAGACACAAATATTTCCTGTTCCTACAATAACTCCACCACTGAATCTACAGCACAACTGGAAAGGAAATCAGACAATTTTACCTGATTTGTGAACCTACTGAATTGAATGCTTTTTAATTCATATACCATGAAATAAAGGCAAGGTAATGTATTTTCTATTGTGATATCGTCACTGGCTGCACTCCAAAACTAACATACAGAGCAAATAGTGAAGTCAGATTTTATTCTTGAACAGGTTTTTTAATGAAAGACTCAAATTAATTAGCTGAAACAGTTTGATGATCCTTCACTTTATTCCCATACTGAATACTATATATATATATATAATTGCTAGGGATCTGGCTCAGTTGGGCAAGTGTTTTTTTTTTTCTTGTCCTGTTAAAATTTTCACTTGCCCTGCAACAAAAAGTAAATAAATAAATGCATGAAAATAGTTACCGTTTTCATTATTTTTGACCCATGCATCCTTGTATTCTAATAAAAAAAGATTGTTATAACACCAAGATTTTACATTCCAATAAAATATCAGAATTCTGATTTCAATTTCATTTTCACAGTAAAAACTACAAATAAACAAATTACAAACAGTAGCACACATAAATACATAAGTGCAAAGACGCAAATGAAATAATCAATACTTTACATTTTAGGTAGGACTATTGTAGTATTGTAAGAAATACCACAGAAATTAAATGTAATCAAATGTAAAATAATACTGCATATCCGCTGTATGAATTAAAGATTAATCCTTATTAAAGTTACAAAATGTATTCAGAGAACAGTGAGGGATTCTTTTTTTCTTGTTTGATAAACATTAATGACATAATATAATAAGCATTAGGCTAACCGAGACTTGTCATTTGCACTTATATATATTGTTGCTCTTTTGTTAGTTTTGACTGCTTTTATTGTCCTCATTTGTAAGTCACTTTGGATAAAAACGTCTGCTAAATGACTAAATGTAAATGTAAATGTAATATAAGCATAAAATACCTGCTGCTGCCAAATAAAAACTTCCAAGTTCTCTTTCACATCTTCTTGTGCTTTAAAATAGCTTGAATGTTTAAATTGATGAGAATTAAAAATAGTGCTGATAAACTTCCGTAATCAATCAGGCCAGTGATTGGGCAATCCTTATTGTGTAGCCTTGATATGTGAACAGCTTATTATTCTGTGCTGCCTGCTCTCTATAAGTGTGCTTTAAAGAGACAGGTTTCCTGTAGTGTACAAGTCAGCAAGCAAGATTAAATGCGTTTGTTTCTTTTTAAACCACTGCTTTAATTAATCTTCAACTGTATTAAATTAACACATTGAAGCAATAGCCCCAAATTAAAATATGGTACCAAAAAAGTACTGTTTTTATAGACATAGTTAGGACCAATTATAGAAGGTCTGAATGCTGAAACACTGGGCACTATCATCTCTAAGTTAATAGTCCCACTCATAAATCATGACAATTTTTCATCTTTCATATGCAAATTTTTCCTCAGAAATTGGCTGCATTCCCTGTGGCTAAAGCCTATAAAACACTTCCACACTTTGATTATAAAGCAATATCCCAGAAATCATCTTGCTCCGAGAGAGAGAGAGCATGCAACCCATAATGCCTTGTGCCTTCACTTCTATTAATTAGTGTGCAGAAATCAAAAGCTTTGCATCTGATGCCTGAGAGAATTCAATTAAGAGGCAAATGCCCTTTTGTGTTATTGAGTTAGGAGGGGCCACACAGCTCAATATAGTAACCTCCATACAGAGTAAGGACAAACAGAATACCCCGAGGGCGCATTGGAGAGACCACTCTTTCCTCAGAGAGGGTGGTCCAAATGGCCTCCTCTCAAGCAAATATCAATGATGCACTTTCCATATGAAACCGTGAACCGTATGCTGTGTTTCCATTATAATCAGAGAATGACTATCATGTCAATAAAAGGTTAAAAATACATTACGGTTAAAAAATTTTATCATAACCTCCATAAAACATCACCAAAGTACTTCACATTCAGTAAAGTATATTTCATATTTTCTACTTTTTCACAGCACATATATTCGGCGCATATGGCATTGCAACCTAACCTGTGATTTTTTATATTCATGTGATTTTGTTTTCCATAAATTCTCACATTTTCTCACAACTTCTCAACAAATCTTCTCACATTTGTGAAAGTAAATGTGTTCTGGTGTTCCTTCCTAGGCTGTTCTGTTGCTCTGGAATAAATGACATTACCAATGAATGGCACTATTAGCAATATAGCAAATATTGTGTAAAGCCAATGTACCCAGTCTAATGCTTCAGTTTTATTATTTCATTGCTATTGGATCAAATGCCTACACACTGAAGCTACAGCACCACAGCAAAATAAATCATATGTTATTCTAGATGTAAACTTCCAGCCTGAATTGAAGGACCGTAAACCACAACATGAAATAAAACCAACACATTTTCTACTGTGTCTTCACTGGCTACAGCCAAAAATAAATATAAACTGCAACCACTGTGATTCTATTCACACAAGAATGACTCTCATGAAACAGTTACGAGTTTTCATATTCGTCACAAAGTATTCACTTGAGTTCTTGAGTGGATGCTAAATTAAAATCTGATTTATTTACTGAACTGTCTGAAAAACTTTAAAACATGTTACAAAACCATATATATTTTTTTGTAGTTAAAAACAATTATATTTTTATAATTTAGGCGAGTGGAGAAAGAACTCCCTGAACACCGAATTCTATAGGAAACACTGACTTAGGTTACTGTTTACTGTAGGCATTAATGTTTACTTTAGGACGCTGAAAATGCAAATTATACTCTAAGCTACCACCGATGGGCAATTATTTGCAAACAGTTTTTTTTTATGTTTAAAGGTCTATGATTCAGCAATTCACAATATTTATGTCTTTTTAAGCTTGACATTTTTCTTTAGAGGATGTAACAACATACGTCTTGCGGATCTAATATTAATACCCGACTGTTTCCTTGAGCCTTACCTTGTCCTTGTCCTCCACCAGGTCTGTTAGCACATCATCAGGGTCCAGAATTCCCCCATCACAGTACTCAACATGGTGGGTTCGTACCAGGAAATCTCCCTCCTACAAAACAAAAAGCGTCAGAGTTGGTAATCAGCAAGAAAACATGTACTGACCTCAGACTTATCAGTTAACAAAGGTTCCCACAGTGATGTCTAAACTGTATCTATTCTCTAAAAAAAAAGCAGTGACTTGAGCCTGCCCATCATGGCTAAAAGTACTCGAGTCTGAGCTAATTTTAGAGCAGCGTGTATGAGTTCACTCTGATATACAAGCAGCACGGGACATCTTTCATTGCAGTCTTCCCACACAAATCCTCTACAACCATCTCCTACAGGGGGAGTGCAACAAGGCACTATCATGGGCCCGATGGACTTTTCTGATTAATGCTGACAAAACACAAAGCAGAACACATCAACATTCACAAATCATCAAATCCTTGTGAGCTCACAACCGCCGCCAACCAGGTCCCAGAGACCGGAGTGATGTAACTCCAAATCTGAGCTCCAAATGTCAACTTCAGCTTATGCCAATAAGTGAGGTATAAACAAGGCATCTGCACAACAAATGGCTTAATTCCATCTTAGGCCTGATCTTATGTCATTACATCTCACTTTTTGGCTGCATTCATGATGCATGCTAACTTAACACAAAGCAAATGAGAGATGATTGATGTCAGGCAATGCCATGTAGCAAAGTAGAGGAAGTAGTAGTGGGAGGTATGGTATGCTTAAACAGTATTTGCCTTGGCATAGAGTAACAGCAAAACTTCATTGATAGAGTGAAACCTGAAACTTTGATATGGGCCTACACTGTTTATCTTGGATTTTGTGGGACAGCAGAGCTATCAGTTCTCACACGACAAACTGAGATTGTGTGTATGACTCATAAATTACACAATTTTCATTTAAAAGCCCAGTCTCTCAGCACTACAGAAAAAAAGTCAGACGATTTGACCTTCTCTCAGTACATACTGACATACATGAACACATACAAGACCTAGACATACATACAATGTTTAACATAAAAGAGATAAAGAAAACTAGACCTCTTGGACAGTAGAGAGCCAAATCTACAGATCCATCAATGTTGTCCTTCAAAGGTAAAATGCACCAACCACAAACAAAAGATTTGGTTCTCTACTATGCCAAACCAGATTCAGAGAAAACAAAAAATTCACAAACCTTGTTGATTTTTTTCATTTACCTACAAAAAATGGCCAAAAAGACAATGTAATTTTGAGGAAACAAAATCAGAAAAAACTTTTTTTTTTAAATTTTAACTGCTACTTTTGCTAACTGAAAATGCGAGTTAAAAGTAAGAAGTTGACTGGTCATTACTGGCTTGATGTGATGGCTGTAAGAAGCCAAATAGCAGCTGCACAAACTGTAGCCACTCCTAAATATTGACAAAAAGATTTGGTTTGACTCTACTATGCCAAACCAGATTCAGAGAAAACAAAAAATTCACAAACCTTGTTGATTTTTTTCATTTACCTACAAAAAATGGCCAAAAAGACAAAATGTAATTTTGAGGAAACAAAATCAGAAAAAACTTTTTTTTTTTAATTTTAACTGCTACTTTTGCTAACTGAAAATGCGAGTTAAAAGTAAGAAGTTGACTGGTCATTACTGGCTTGATGTGATGGCTGTAAGAAGCCAAATAGCAGCTGCACAAACTGTAGCCACTCCTAAATATTGACAAAATAGCAATAAGATTTCTCTAACAAGACGGAAGATTTCTCTAACAACAACAAAATGGACCAAAATGCAAATCTACATTGGTTTAAGACTTATTAGACATTAGGGCTGTCAAAATGGCTGAAAAACTAAATTCGAATTTTGTACTTAAATATGATCATAATGTCAGTTAGGGTGAAGAAAAGCTTTTGGCTTCTTTCCTGAGGCCACACGACTATTTTTATTTTGATTAATCAATCGACTAATTTATCGATTAATCAATTAATCTGAACAATTAATTTCCCACAAAAAATCAACAATTTTACTTAAGAATATTTTATTAAACTATATTTTATTAAACCAAATGAAATCCAAATTTCTATGAAATCCTTTTTTTAAAGCAAAAGTAAAGTTC
>NW_015654063.1:490076-490722 GCF_001515625.1 Sinocyclocheilus rhinocerous
GACTATTTTTATTTTGATTAATCTATCGACTAATTTATCGATTATCTAAACGATTAATTTCCCACAAAAAATCAACAATTTTACTTAAGAATATTTTATTAAACTATATTTTATTAAACCAAATGAAATCCAAATTTCTATGAAATCCTTTTTTTTAAAGCAAAAGTAAAGTGCAACATAGAGTGCAAGAAGCAAGTGTCCATCTCATAGTCCAAATCACTGAAATCAAAGTTCAGTATTATAGTGTAAGAATGACAACATATCCACGTGTTCTAGTCTACTAATAATAAAATTATAATCAAAAAAACACTTTTTAAAGGAGTATTTACCAGAAATGTTATTTACCAGAATTTATTTAGGAGAAAAATGTAAATGTGCAATTTCTCTGAAAAAAAAAATAAACTTTTTTTGTTTAAATAAAATCAATTAATTGGAGATGCTTTTGATTATTAAAATTTAATGGAACCATTAAAATGTAATCCAGAAAGAAATGGAAAACAGAATTTGGTAAAGATAAAACTGTAAAACTCAATTAATTAGACAGGCTTTTTGATTAATAAAATTTAATTTAACCATTAAAACAGAGGGTTTTATTGAACGAAACTGTAAAAATACATAATGTATTATAAACAATAGAGCTAATGTA
>NW_015654063.1:490818-490899 GCF_001515625.1 Sinocyclocheilus rhinocerous
CACGATTCGATGGATTTCGCGATTCGATTCACGATTTTTTTAACAAAATGGGATTTAAGGCAAATTATAAAAATTATAAAT
>NW_015654063.1:491132-493097 GCF_001515625.1 Sinocyclocheilus rhinocerous
CATATATATATATATATATATATATATACAGGATATCTACAAAATAAAAAAAACATGTTTTATATTATGTTTTAAACGTGTATGTATTTATTTTATTATGGTATTATTTTGTTATTAAACATACATAAAACGTTTTTTGTCATATGAGTGTTTTATTTATTTATTTGTTTTTATTTATTTATTGTTGTTAGTGTTGTTGTTATAATTCTTCTATAAGACAATAATGATAGAAGAAAAGACATACCATAACAATGAAGATGACTGGGCCTGCAAAGCCCCATATGACGCCGTTCTGAACACTGAGCCAGCAGTGACCGTCCGCTGAGTATTTCCCAGAGGCAGAGGCCAGTGTGATGGTAACGATCAGCACGGGCAGATCTGTTAAAGGGATAGTTCATGCAAAAATGAAAATTCTGTCATTAATTACTCACCCTCATATCGTTCCAAACCCCTAAGACCATCGTTCACCTTCAGAACACAAATTAAGATATTTTTGATGAAATCCCAGAGCTTTCTGATCCTGCATAGACAGCAATACAACTAACACGTTCAAGGCCCAGAAAGGTTGTAAGGACATTGTTAAAATAGTCCATGTGACATCAGTATGACATGTGACAAAAGTATGCTTATGCTATTTTTCTTTCAAATAAATGGTTTGCAGTAACGGTGACACATTTTAAGGGTGACTTAAGTGCAAATACTTTGTTGTATAAGGTTGAATATAAATGTCTCAGTGTACATGGCATGTGTTGACCATCAGTGTTCAATTTTCTACAGTTTGGATGTTAACTATAACATTTGATTGGGTGATTGGATAGTTACAGACTTTAGTTGTCCTTGTCCAATTTAAGAAAAAGTAGTGTAAAATAAAATCATAAAGTATATGGCAATATTCAGTGCAACAATAAAATACAAAGCCATCGAATCAACAGGAAACCTGCATTCCTGTACTCTTGAACCCAATCAATAACTGTTAGGGATGTAACGATTCACTCACGATACGATTCGATTCGATTCACGGTTTTGATTTCACGATTCGATTCGATTCACGATTTAAAAAAAAAAAAATTTTACAAAATGAGATTTATGACAAATTATAAATTAAATGTGTCCTTTTATTATTGCTTGGACAAAATGCTGCACATTTCTTTGTGAAGTTGAAATATAACACTATAATAACATACTAATATACTAATATAGCACTTGCATATTATTGCTTTTTTGTTGGTTTTGATTGCTTCTATTGTCCTCATTTGTAAGTAGCTTTGGATAAAAGCGTTTGCTAAATAACAAAATTTTAATTTAATGTAAATGTAAATAACAAAACTAAATTGAAATTTAAAAACAAACCCCAACTCAAATATGTAAGTAACACAAATAAAATAAATATCTTCATATAAACAAACTAAGGCTTTGTCTGTGCTCTTTCCATTTAAAATTAGAGGCAACCACTGCATTTTAATCATGATCCAAACAAAGATGCTGCATACATGCAACATGAGCAGTTTTTAATCTAAATTAGATTGTATAATTTCGAAATTTGAAGCAAAAACAGAATGGTTTGACTTCAGTTTTGTGAAACTATACATAAAAAAATATCAGCATGAAACAGAAACAGCGAACGAGATGAAAGAGACGCAGATTCACTCTATGCCAGCAGGTGGAGCTTAAAGTGTTTCCTTGTTTCTGCTGTAAACAAAACAGAGCTGCAATTATGAACTTTAATATGCTTTATACAGAGGCAAGATGAAAAGAAAAAATACCATCTAAACTTTTCTAAAGACAGTAAGTTCCCCTCAGACATACATTCATATAAACTACCCCTAAATGAAGAATCGCGATTTGTTTAGCATCTCAAACGCGCCGATTTTTACAAAGCTCATCGGTCTGAAAAGCGAGGTGTGCTCTGATTGGCCAGCTATCCAGTGCGTTGTGATTGGCCGAATGCCTCAAGCGTGTGATGGA
>NW_015654063.1:494076-514347 GCF_001515625.1 Sinocyclocheilus rhinocerous
CAGGAAACAGTCCTCCATAAAATGTGCTGCACACATCTGAATATTTGGGTTGAAGTGTTCTGGAACAGTGTTGTAAATACAACTTAACCACTGATTTCTAGTCGTGTCCATTTTTGGAAGGTCAAACAAAGTAGTTTCGCTTTCACAACGAAACAGTGTCAAACACGGCGGCCTACAGTGAGCAGAGGCCGGGGAAATCGCATCATATGACCCCTTTAAAAGAATATGTGGACATCAAAACGTGTAAACTCAGAGTGAGGGTTTGAGCTTTTATTTTGAAACCGCGTAGAAACCCAAACTCACAACAACATGCAGAGATGGAGTTTGAGACGCTCCACACATGTAAATGATAACAGTTCCTGTGGAACTACTGTGAACTGTGTGACGCATGTACTTAACCTACACGCATGTAAATAATTAAAGCACATATACTGTAATAGAACTGCATCGCATATAATTATTTAATTAAATCGTAGCGTTTGTGAATTCACAATTATGCTTAATTATGATTTTTAAATGGGTTTAATTTATCATGCAGCCTTGGGAAATGGCTAATAATGTGTTTTATGGATTCTCGTCTGTGAAATGCGCAACTTCTGGTATTTTGCCGGTTAGTCGACGCGAGCAAAATGAAGTTGAGGATTTTTAAAAATTGAATAGTCGAATAAAATCGACGAATCATGACAGCCCTACATGTCAGCCCTAAATTCACTGAAACTTACCCTCTGTTGTTCTGGGACAGACCGATTCTTTGTATTGGCAGGTGAGTGGATATCAGACCTTACAAAATGAATTTGGTCCTGTTTAGTGTGAGCTGACCAAGTGATAAATGTCTACACTTACCATACGAAACCGGTTTTATCTTTCTTCAAACATATAGGCTAACATGTGAGGTAATATTGAATGTACTTCTTGGAAAAAACTATGCTTGAATACCCCCGTCATAATCATTATCTATAATTACATAAAATATGCTTCTGTATTAGTGCTGTGAAACAGCAGTCTAATTAACGAGTTCACAATCTCAAGCGGATTTAACATTTGATAAAGGGTGAGAGGTGAAATCTTCTTACATATTCATTAGATGGAGTTTTTTTTTCACTGCTTTAACATTTGTTAAGGGATTTAAGTTTTGAGTTTTGTCTAGTCTTTGTGGATTCTCAATTCCTGTTAAAAATATTTTCACAACAAGAGGGCATAGTTGCAGAGAAGCATATTTTAAATAAGATACATTTACCAAAGAACCAAAACTAGGTAAGATTTACATTCAAGAAAATAAATGTATTTTCTCTTGTTGCATTGGAAAGTTTTCCACTTGCTTTAAGCATAAACCATTGGGGGAAAAAATGCAAATGCAAAGAGACAAAATACAATTAGCCTATATTTCAGACATATTTTATGTGTTAATAATTGATGCTGTTGTGCTGCTCAGAATGTTTAGATGTTTTACTAGAAAAAGATGAAGGAAAAACACTAAGAAATAGGCATGACAAAACAATACTCTAGCAATGAAAAATTGTGCAAACACATATCTCCTCCATCTTTACAATGCTGTCCCTGTAGGCATTTAGAAGTTTACTAAGTGAGTTTTCCAAAGGTACACCCATCACCCTTTACATACTATTTTATGCCATATGTCACGTATTCCTTATTGTGCTGTCTCTATTATGGCATCAGTGTCATGTTAGAAGACTGAAGAACCTCCAATGCGTCACAAAAAGCTTGTATTACACTCAATAAACAATAAAACCATGACACTGGATCCCATGTGACCTCATCTCACGCAGCCCATGAGCAAAATTACATTTGACAGCCAGCGCACCTGTTTAATCACGATTTCACCTAAATGAGCCCTGAGCTTTTGAATGCTAGCAGCAACACAGGGTGAGCCGAAGGCCATGAGTGCGGCAGTTTCTGGCATTCAACAAAGAAGTGACAGTGTGCCAGTCTATGGGAATAATGCTGTATTACATGCCATTGAATGAGGGTACAAGTGTAGCGAGAGATAGCGAGGCGGCGCTGTAATGAAACGATGGAAATCTCTGGAACATTTTGCAATTTTTACCCTGATGACGGTGAGCAGTGGGGCTCCTGCCGTATTTTTACGATTGCTTTTGTTGGTGCAGGGTCCATTACCAAGCCTAACATCATTACCAAGCTCATAAACAGTAATGATGATCATGATGGTGATGATAATGATGCAATAAGACGTTGTCCATCTCGGAGAACGATCTTCCACCTACGAACTGCATTCACTTTCCGCTCAAATATGAAAATACCAATTTTGCCGTGAATTGAATTTAATAAACATACCATTTTCTGACCCACACCTTATTTTCTGTTATGGACTGTAATATAACCTGAATGAAATGAGATAGTTTTTATATGGTAGCACAAATGAAATTAATATTTTCCTGGGCACAGAGGCCAATGTGAAGGGCTATGTATGTGGATAATCAGTACTTAAATGAGACTAAGAGATAGAGGAAGAGTCCTGAACAGACAGAATGTCTGGACTCTCCAGTCCTACTCCACTATTGCGTTTGATAAATATCAGCAGCGTTAATACAATAATCAGGAAGCTATACCATATTAGAGAATGACTAGACAGCAGGTTGGCTAAACAAATAGTTGACTATCTTAAGGAAGCCCTCTGACATAAGCCTGGTTCCATGTCTGACTCCAATCAGACAGGTTTCTAAGAGCAGCTAGAAGAAGCACAAACTAATACGCCACAGATGGATTTTGGTTTTCCTGACTTCATCATTTGCTTACTTTTCTTCTCGTACACTGGTTAGCTAAGCTGAACAGCCAATCAAATTGGCTGTTCAGCCAATCAAAATGATCTCTCTCACCGATGGGCTGATTCCACATGCACAACTAGCTGAAAAATCCACCAGAAAAAAAAACACTGGAAAAATAAACAGTCCTTTTTACACAGCACACGGTCAAAAGGATAATTATCAAAATTAATAAGAATAAGTTTAGATCAACTACTAACAACCTCTTAATCCACCTACAGTGCAAGGACATTGCATTTTTGGTTCAGGTGTTCACATATTTTTGTCCAGTACATTAGATACTACTAAAAATGGTAGTATAGTCGGCACCAATAACCTGGTGGGCAGCACACCGTCATATAGCACAGTTGCGCTTCGGGCGTTCCAAGTTCGAGTCCTGGCTCATCGGACCTTTCAAGATCCCCTCCCCCTCTCTCTCCCACTTTGCTTCCTGTCTAAAACACTGTCCTATCCTAGTAAAAAGGCAAAAACACCAAAAGTAAATCTATATAAAAAAATAAATAAATAAAATAAAATAAAAAATAAATAAATAAAAATAAAATGGTAAAATGGTAGTTTATTAACATATTTTCAGTGATTGTCACTAATAAAATGCCCCTTTAAACATATTCTGGAAATAAAAGAACATGGCAAAGTGAGAGCATAAGCATATACAGTGGCGTGAAAAAGTGTTGGCCCCCTTCCTGATTTCTTTAACCTAACTCCTAACAGCCTTCGCTAAAATAAAAGCAAAACACAGGCTTACTTACAAGCCTAAGTACACGTTGTGTTTATTTGGTTTATTCCAAGAAATGTCTTCAAAGAGAGCTCTATGCCTCCAACTGTCACTGAAAACAATGACTACAGACAACTAAAACCACATCAGCGGATGTGGATCCACAGAAAATAGCACATTAGGGTTCTGAGAGCGAGTTCTGCTGCCAAAACCGCTGAAGGCTGAACAGAGGTACTTCACGAGGACATCTTGAGGTCCAGAGGTTGTTTCCATCCCAAACCACGCACCTAGCATGGAATGCTTCTCATTGAGAGCAGATGCTAACCGACACTGTCTCTGAGGCGAGGCGTGCTAATTGTTTTCTTGCTGGCACACGTCCAGACTTTTCCATGATATCAGCTGCTTTGGCAGCCAACTCAGCACTTGTGCATCTGGCATTCCTGAGCTTAATGAAAAAACAGCAGTACAACCCCGGCCTACGTCTGCCTGGGTAATTAAGTGTCCTTTTTCAACGGTTTATTGAAGGGAATAACTTCCTGAGTGACTCCCAAGCACTTCCTCCGCTTAAGGTCTCGCTCTCTCAAACAATTTACTGCCTCTAGACAAAGGCTTGCAGACATGAGAAGTATGTAGGGCCTTCGACTCAAGCACATTTCCCAGCCCGGAACATTCTTGAGAGCACTGGCTGAAGATCACAGGCGTCTTTTCTTCCCACTGGAAACTGACATGTCCGGGTCAATGGAAAACACCTCATTGAATATAACGAAACACAAAGCGATACACAAAGCAGTAGGCACGCGGCAGAAATTAGACAGCAAATCCTCAAAGTGGTAACCGCGCTCTTTTCAAGTGATAGCTGATGTATGGCACCATTTAAAAGGCTGAAGATTAGCGCAACTAAATCTAGGCCATTTCTCGTTCGCTTTAATCCTGAAACGCATTAAATGCATAATTACACAGCTGCAGGAAAATGTTTTAGATTAGCATAACAAAAAACGCAAGACTGTGAGCTGCTGAGACTTCAATGGCGGAGAAGGAAATCTGGTATTTAACAACACTTCTCGCCGCTCTATCACGGGCGAGATAACGCACAGCCAAGTAGTTGTGCTCCAAGCTGTGACAGCTAGCTAAGAGGTCGAACTGTCCACAAATATGAAACGCAGAGAGTAAGGCTACAGCTTAACCTCTATTAACTTACAGGCGTTTGGACAAGTTGAGAGCCTTCAGTGCAACAAAGCCTACACGCAATTAGCCCGTCCATAAAACTAGGCCAAAGTGAATGGGGAAAACCATTCAGTAGAGCAGTGGTCCGTAACTTGTGGGTCGTTACCAAAAATGGTGACCGGTCTGTTCTGGTAGGGTCACAGACAGCTGGGAAAACCATGCTGAATGCAAATACCCACATACTTATGCACAAGATAGCAAAATAATTAGGCTTATCAACTTTAAAAAGTGAGCAGAAAAAGGTTCCCTAAGGTATTGTTGCTGAAGTCAAAGGTCATGTGACCATTAAAAGAACTATGCAAGGTACAAATAAATATAATTTTGGTACTCTGTTGAACTTGATGTTCCGTATAAAATCCTGAAACAAAAGGAAAGGGATCTGGAAAACTACATAAAGTAGGCATTACATAATCTAATCAATTAGTCAACTAGTTGGCCCTAATGAAGCTCTGTATAATTAGTTCTCCATTCTTTGGGGACGTTGTGCTTGCAGTGGACTATTTAAAAGTCCAAAAGTAATGATCTTGAAAATAAACAAAAGGAAAGGGAACAAAAGGAAAGGGATCTGGAAAACTACATAAAGTAGGCATTACATAATCTAATCAATTAGTCAACTAGTTGGCCCTAATGAAGCTCTGTATAATTAGTTCTCCATTCTTTGGGGACGTTGTGCTTGCAGTGGACTATTTAAAAGTCCAAAAGTAATGATCTTGAAAATTAGCATTAAACACATTTGGTTACTAAACAAGCAGTGCTTTGCAGGAGAAAAAATGAGAGATGCAAGAAATGCTTTGAAAGAGTTTTATCATTTTGAGAGTCAGGGGTGGTTCTAGGATCATTGGATATTTGGGGCTTAGCCCAGACTGGGTGTATTTGGCTTGGATTAAGCATTGGAATACTATATACTTTAAAATTAAATGTTGATGTTACATCTTTAGGATCTCATTTTAATTAAGAAAACCATTTCATGACTAGAGATAAAAGTAAAAAGGTCATACTAACTGTCTCAACCATAGAAGTTTTCTTCAAAACACAAAAGTAAAAAAAAAAAAAAGAAGTTTGTTCCTTTAGGCTTTCATTAGTCTGGTGTATTTTACATAAAGTGCCAGTAGTGACTCGCAGAGTGTTTCAACTTTGTAAATAAGTTAGCACAGTGTTTAAATGACTGCTCACAAAGTTTGAGGCATCATGTATTAATAAAGGTTTTGCATTAACAGTAAGTGGGCAGTCTCGTGTCTGCTTTGTTATCAGAGATATGACTGTGAAATATACTGCTTATTATAGCTGGATGGAGCACAAATCTGACCCAAAACAAATCCTCTAGTTTCCTCAGAGTTGTTTGCAGAATTGAAGGCTCTGCGATAATTTACTTAAGCACTTTTTGTCACAAAATTAATCACAGTTTGCAGTATATTTTATGCATTTTAATTCATTTTTAGAATTGATTTACACAATGTATATCATAGCATACATAGATACATTCACTTTTTTTTTCTTAGCCTTTATTTGTGTTCAAAGAAAACTAAGCATCACGCTTCATAGAAAATACAGGCTGTGTCGCCATTTAACCTAAATAAAGCAATGGTGCTAATATATGAAGTTAAAAAAAATTCTAGATAGACTAGTCAGTCTCAGTCAACCATTCTGCCTATTAGATGAGCAGGAGGGATAATCCACCACAATCTACAAACCAAAGCCTACCACTAACATGCTGAAATCTTGCTAATGTCCGAGCATTTAAAACAGATAATTACAGGCAGTTAACTCATAATCAGCATGCTTTCTGGTGTGATCAGATGAAGCTTTCACTAAACACCAAGTCTCAATGGCTGAATTATCACTTACAGTAGAGACGGCATAATGGAAAAAAGCAAGGGTTTGCGCATGTGATGATCTGTCAATAGAACCAAAAGTCTGCTGTATTTCAATTGACCAATACACTGTACTCCTGCTTGATTTCAAACTCCCCCGGCTCTTTCAACAGTCTCAAAACACATCTTATGAATTTCTATCCATCAAAAACTCTGTCACAGCTTTCTCCAGCATGTACTTTACAAACGACTTTACAAAAACACCCAAAGCAAGCTCAGCGTGTCTGCTGGTTGTCTATGGTAATCAATGAGTAAGCTATCAGACACAGCAACCCCAAATCATCCACGTTCTTTCAGCAAAACTTCCTGGCAAATATTGAACGTACTGGCACTGAATTCAAGCTTTAAATAGCGTGGCAGAGCCGTGAAGTTTGAGAAAGGTTCAAAAACCCCACTGATTGATGAGGGTGTTAGTATTCCTGCAAACATAATGCTCCGTTTGTTCTGCATTTGGGGCTGAAAGCGCTGAGACGTGATTTGTGAAACCTCCCTGCATTCATGAATAAATGCAACATTATGATTATTAACTCTATTAATGAAATTCAAGGGAAACCTGAAGGACATTAGTTAGTAGTTACCAGCAGCTCTGAATCATACAGTCTCACAGGGAAAAGAACCAAGTAATGAAAACAATCTATCACAAAGATCGATTGTACCGCCTTCTCAGTACTGACAAACCATGCTGCAGTACAATGCTTGCAATCATAAACGGAACACAACTAAACCTAATATTACTGCGTTGCATAGTACTATTCATAAAGCTAATACCATTATCCATCATATTGTGTGAGAGTGTGCAAATATGTTCAATTGTGTGCATGCTTGCTTGCATACATGTAACTAGTTTCATGCACACTCTTCCTTTTATTTGGATTAGGTTTAGATCAATACCAAAATGTTGCCACTGGTAAAATTTGCAATACCAATGCAATAGCAGCCACTGGTACTTTTTCAATTGATACTAAATTGATATCTTGGGCTACAAATAATGGGTCAATGACAAGAATGTCCATTACAAAGGAAATAAATGTTTAATGTGACAAGTTCTTAGAAATGTAATTTATTTTTATCTTGGTTTCTTGTGGTTTTGAAAACATTTTATACAATAAAGAAAAGTTTAAATGTAACCGTGCTAAAAATGTCATGGGGTGAACTTTTTTCCTTGAATAATGTTTATTATTTTGTTTATCAATTTAAAAATAAGGTAAATAAAAATATATGTTAAAGAATTTTGTCAATTATCAGTAATTCATGTGTTGAGTTTGTCATATCAGCTTCACTTGATATTTAATGGCAGATACTGTTTCAACAATACATAAAAACAAACACAACAAATATGAACATTTAATAAAATTCAACTAGAGAAAAAAAAAGACTCAAACTGTACTTGGATAGAGAATATCTTTTACAGTTTTTCTTACATCTCACAAAACAAGTCTGTTTGTCCTGCTAAAAACCGAATTATTAATTCATATATACTTGTGAACTCATAAAAAGTCAAATTATCTGATATTTTAAGATATTTTTTTGTGGTTTTTCTCCTCATGTTGGTTGCAACACATGACTTAGACAAAAAAAATTCAAATATTGAGAAGCACTAAAGCAATTTTGTTAAATTATTTTTATAAATCCAGACATTATAATCACAGGTAAGAATTTCATTTGACAGCATTTTTGAATAGATCCAGCCACCAAAAATGAGAAAGTCATTGACCCTTAAAGGGGTCATATGATGCGACAAGTCTGTTTGTCCTGCTAAAAACCGAATTATTAATTCATAAATACTTGTGAACTCATAAAAGGTCAAATTATCTGATATTTTAAGATATTTTTTGTGGTTTTTCTCCTCATGTTGGTTGCAACACATGACTTAGACAAAAAAAATTCAAATATTGAGAAGCACTAAAGCAATTTTGTTAAATTATTTTTATAAATCCAGACATTATAATCACAGGTAAGAATTTCATTTGACAGCATTTTTGAATAGATCCAGCCACCAAAAATGAGAAAGTCATTGACCCTTAAAGGGGTCATATGATGCGATTTCAATTTTTCCTTTCTCTTTGGAGTGTTACAAGCTCTTGGTGCATAAAGAAGATCTGTAAAGTTGCAAAGACTAAAGTCTCAAATCCAAAGAGATATTCTTTATAAAAGTTAAGAGTCAGGCCGCGCCGTTCTCAAGCTCACCCGCCGCCGCTCACTCAGGCCCCCGGCCTCCGCTCACTCTAGCCTCCAGCCTCTGCTCACTCTAGCCGCCGGCCTTCGCTCACTCAAGCCCGCCGTGTGTTTAGTTGTGAAAGCGAAACTACTTTGTTTGGCCTTTTAAAAGAGGACCCAACTAGAAATCAGTGGTTAAGTTGTATTTACAACACTGTTCCAGAACAGTTCAACCCAAATATTCAGATGTGTGCAGTAGCAACATCATATGACCCCTTTAAGGTGCTTTCTGTTTCACATTTACAATTTCTTAGAGAAATTTCCTGAACAAAATCCAGTCACTCCAATAGAAATGCCTACAAATGGGGGATTCCCCCCAAAAAAGTTCCCTACACAGGTTTCACTCATGCTCAAGATGGTCACATGTACTCACCGTACTCACCTACAGAAAGTTACCCGTTTTAAAAGTGACTCCTGTGTGAGCAGTACTTCATACATCTCTATAAATATCAGACTTTTTTTGCACACAAAATTTCAGTAATATGACCACACCTTAAAACAGTCTCACTGGACAAATTCAGTAGTAATCCTTAGGGATGCACCGGAATGAAAATTCTTGGCCGAAGCCGAACAAAATGAAACACTGGGCCGAATACCGAACACGGTTTTTCACATTTTTCCCCCATTTTGCCAATTTTTTCACCATTGCATAAATTAAATAGCCAAAATGTGGTTTTTACTGTTTTGTCTTTGTTGACAAATGATTCTCATTATGAATTTGGGAAGACGTTTGTTGCATGTATGGCATTGTCACATGTCTTGTAAAAATTCATTAAAATGTTACTGAGCATCTGACGAGTAACACAGTTTTAGCGCAGATTTCCCTCGCGCTTTGGACTTTGAACCCAGCGCCGCGAGCTCGTGCAGCGCTGTTTGAACACGTGCAATTCCTGCGTGTATTAGAAAACATAACATTCTGCAGTTTATTTAATTGTTTAAGGGCATTTCGCGATTTTAATCATCATACAGTAACCAGCAACAACCACCCTTCCTCCTCTTCTCATCGAAGACATGTGATGCAGTACTAAACAGTCTCTCGCTGTCGGTGCTTGTACTGATTTTTGCGTCTTTCTCGGACAGCTTTAAATGTTTCCACACTGCCGTCATGTTTGCTGCATTAGCGCGTGCCTCTATTTGATCGCGTCACATCATTGTTCGGTACAATTTATTCGGCCTTTTCGCTTATTCGGCCGTAAAATAATAAATAATTTCGGTTGCCGAACATTCGGTGCATCCCTAGTAATCCTCATACCCTGGAGAACTTGAGAGTCTGTATCAAAGCACATAACCGGAAATCAGTAGGTCTGACAAGTTAACTTACAAACTTCACATCACAATATCGTCCGATATTTAGTACTGCGCAAACACTACTTGTTGGGACCCTGACCGACTAGAGCCAGATCAGAGAAACTCTGAGGTGACCAAACAACAGACATTCGCCCTGGCCTGGAAATGAGGCCCTGGAGACAGCAGCCAATCAGGATCCCTCAAACAGCTCCATCCATCCTCACCGAGGCCTCGTGTACGTCACCAGCCCACGCGCCAATTCCCCTGAGACTAACAGCCAATAACACTGAGCTGGTGGGAATAACAAACACACAAATAAAGGCTAGGCACACACATAAACGTGCCTGAGTGAAAGGACGTGCCCACCCGAAATAAAAAAAATCGTCTGAGCTTAGCTGGACACGCAGTGGCCCCTAAGAGTAAATGCCTGTTAAGATGCCTCGCACGCCGATCGCATACTAAAACCAAGCAATACCCGGATCCAACTGGCAATCTCCTGTCAGAGCCCTGACCTGCCAAATCCATCACATGATATTACTATCTCAAACACGACAGGGTGCAATACAAGGCCACCGCTACCCCGGGTCTGATCACTACAAAACACGAAGACCGTCTCCCATCAGTCAAATTGGCCACTCTAAAGACAAAGCAATAACGCAGTAAATTGTAAGGCGAGGAAGTCTCGCAGCAATCTACTGGTTCATTTGGGCCAGGAGGCTCCTGGAGCGATGCAGGATGAAAAGCCTGTTGTTTATTAGGAGCCCGCCTAAACCCTAATGCGCCGGGAGAGTGGCGAATCCACGTCCCCATCGGTCCACGGGAGATTTGAGAAAACCGGCGAAAATGGGTGCCACTGAAACTGATGTACTATTTAAATAATGAAGCTCAAGCAGCAATGAGGGAAATATCTGATGAGGGGGCAAAGGGTCGGTGCTCAGGGGACAGAACGGATGCCACATTTTAACACTGATTTGCATTTATCACACAGAAAAATTGGACAAGGCACAACTGCCCCCAACTTCATAAAATCAGCTTTGCAGATTCCTGTCATCAGAGAAAGGCACTTATGAACCCCTTTTAAATTTTACAATAATAAGAGTGAAGGTAGACATTTCAGCTCCCATCAGGCTCCCAGCACGTGATTTTGACTAACAAGTTTGAAATGAATGAATAAGGTCTTTACAGTTCATTCAATCCCGTAAGGTAAAGCATACATTTTTGATCATCCGCTAATTAAATGTAAAACCAAATATTAAAACTTATGTAATGTAGCGTGTGGTAATCCCATTGTGATTTTGGCCATTCTGTGTTACGGTAAGACTTAATTAACCAACACTATGCTGAATACTGTTACTGAAGTATTAAATCCCAGAATTATTATTAACCTTTATTAAGATGTACAAGATGTGATACAAAACACATTAGTCCTTGAAGGAATAGTTCATCCAAAAAAAAAGTGTGTCATTATTTACTAATGTTGTTCTTTGCCTTTTCTTGTTATTTAGTCTGGCAATCTGGTTACCCAGTTCAGGTTTGATTAATTTATTCTTTGTTCTTTAAAGAAATCAACACTTGTTCAGCAAGGATGCATTAAACTGATTAAAAGTGACATTGTTCAAATATATATATATATATATATATATATATATAAATATATATATATATATATATATTTCTATTCCAAATAATGATATTTTTTATAATATATTTTCTTCAACTTTTTTTCAGAAGAAATCACAGTTTCCAAAAAAAAATATTAAGCAGCTGTTTTTAACATTACTAATAATAAGAAATGTTCTTGATCACCAAATTAAGAAATTAGAATGATTTCTGAAGGATCATGTGACACTGGAGACTGGAGAAATTAGAAAAATGGAAAATTGTTTCCGTCACAAGAATAAATTACTGTAAAGGAATAAATTACATTTTAAAATATATTCAAATAGAAAACAGTTCTTTACGGTTTTTACTGTATCAAAGAAAAAAAAATACAGCCTTAGTGAGTTTAAGAGATTTTATTCCAAAACATAAAAAAGCATCTTACTGACCCCACATTTTGAATGGTAGGCTATTTTATTTTTATCTGACAAAATGATGGCAAAGCATTTTTAATTAATAATTCATTTAATATCCTTTGATTCTCAAATCTCATTAAAGCATGCACATATTCAAAGCTGCATAAACATTTTGTTAAACATCTCCTTTTGTGTTCAGTGGAATAAAGCAAATAATGAGGGTTTATTTCAACAAAAAAATTATAAGTAGTATACTCGCCTGCTCTAGTAGTTTTCTGTATCTCTGGGTGGCTTGCTGGATGAGATCCCGGACTGTCCATCCTTCTTTACATGGGACAACAACACCGGTCCTTCCAAAAGTCACTGTCACTTTCATTTTTCACTCCAGAAAGGGGGAGATTAATCCAGATGTGTCCCAAAACAAACTTCAGCAGTAGCAGCAGCAGGTGTGTGTGTGTTTGTGTAACGTTATCTCCAGCCAGGCTGCAAACTGGTTTTCTGCATCAAACGTTAGAGCATGAAAGATGACATGATGCTATAGAAAGAAAAACAAACACTGTAAGTAAAACAAATAGAAAAGTCAGACGTTTACTAACTAGAAAGCAGTGTTTACTAAACGGTTTAATAAAACAGCATGTTGATGATTGGGTAGACACTGTACGTTGCATAGCAACAGCTGGTGGGAAACTTAAGAGTAGTGCACTAATAAAGATATAAATACATTTTGAGCACGTATATCTGACTGATGACTTATTTTTATTATAGTTAGAGATGAAGATGGTTAGTGTGCCGTTTACTACTGCTGAACTCAGATGGCTAACTGGTTAGCTCTGATGACAACACTTTCACTTTTTAAACCCTCTGCAAACTCTTAAAACAAGAAAATGCACCGAAATCAAACGTTAAACACGTATAAATACGTCTGCGTGTTTTTCGATTTTACATTAAATCTGTTTTGCACTTACTTGGCAAATAAAATATGGAGAGGCGAGCAGGTTAGCGGCAAAAAACTTTGGCGACGAGTTGTTGAATACCCTCACAAATCATGCAGTCATTCTGTCTTTATACAATTACCCACTTTAGCGATGATCCACGGGACAAACGAGCATTTACTAACGGCACTGGGCATGTGTGGATGGTGTTTGCATCAGTATTTTGCCTGGATGGAGTTACATGTCTTGCGCCATTCCTGAAGTTCCCGAGCAGCCTCCAGCAGTGTGTTATCCCAACATACAGAGCTGGGCCACACAACTTTATTAAAGGGCCAGAACACATCTGCACATGGACCACTTGCAGGACAGACGACACACTCATCAAGCTATATGTTAACTACTGCTATAGAACCCTGATATGGACCCATTTTATATTTATATTTAAACTCAATATTCGCCTGTATAATTTATGTATTCTATAATAGCTACTGTGCTGTTTCCAAGGATAACGATGAGCCATCCTAATTATTTTATAGCCTACTATAGTAAAAATCAAACAGAGGTTTTTAAAACAACAAATAAGATCCATGTTATAATTCCTCATCATCAGGGTCGTTATCACGTTATCACCATTGGCCAATCAGAATAAATTATTCCAGAGCGCCATATCGTTCGTATCTTCTTGATGAGGGAAAACAAAAGCACACAAACACATTTTATTTGGAACTTTCAATTTTGTGACTGACGTTTTAATTACACATTTTTAAATAGCAAATTATGGTCAGATCATATTAAAAGAATGTTGTGAATTGAAATGTAATGGTAATAAAACTATAAACCTATAGCTGAATAAATTAGGCTACACAACACGTTTTCAACTAAAAATGGGGAAAAAAATTGTGTTGTGGCCTTCAACAGTAGGCTAGGCTATTTGGGGGCCTGAATATGCAAACTTCTGAAAACTGGTTTCAAAATACACATTTTTTTTCTCCATTTAGGCAAAAGGACAAAAACGTGCATTTATGAAAATTATGACGCCACGCGCATGTGTATTACGTGTTTGCGTAGTGTTTCTACATGCCATCTCCAATCACTGGCCTGACATGCATAATACAGCGTTTTAAATCATTTTCATGGATCCGTGTGAACGGGGATCATATTGACAACGCTGTCGTTTGTACGCAAAAAAAAATGCAAAGGAAAAACGTTTAAAAAATACCAATAAATTACAATAAAGTACCCAAAAGTACATTAAATTAAACTATTACATCACGTGTTAGCAGAGATGTAGTAAAATATCCATATTTTATAATAGGCTACAATACTGTATTGTCATTTTTATAATAGTCACAGCTGTGGTCTGCGTTTTGGGGTGTGCAGTTTAATGTGACTCATAATTCAGTACTTTAATTTACTGTTAGTATAGTATAGCTTAGTATAGTATAGTATTGTATTGTATTGTATTGTATTGTAGTGTAGTGTTTTTGGCTAAATTTGGAATTGCAAATTAGCTGATAGTATTTCTGCTCTGTAAGGATAATTCACCAAACTAAAATGTTACAAATAACAAAAAGAGAAAAAAAAACACTGTAATAGCTAAAGTACATTAAGACAAGTTAATATATATGAACAAAGTGTTCTCATGACAAGACAAAGCTGTTTAGCATAAATGTCAGGTCAGAGCAACTTATTGCGTATTTTAAATAGATTTATACAATTTATTAATTGTGATGTTCTGCATTCTGCAAAAATCAATCTATCCCTTCATCCTTCTGTGTATCCGTTCATCCATGCTTTCATCCATACTTCTGTCCATCCATCTGTCTGTGTGTTGATCACTGTTGGAGAGGAATAATGGGGAAAGGGGAACACACTCACTCTCTCATAAGAAATAAACACTGTGTGCTGATAGATCAGTGGAACACAGTATAATATCTGTTTTCTGGGTCATGAAATAAAACTTTCACTTGAAAAACTTTCAATTGCTAATGAGACCCCGAAGTGAATGCAGAAAATTTTGAGGTTGGTGTTGAATAATTAAAACGTGTCCAATGAAATAATAATTTGCAATGCAGACATAATATTAGCTTGAGAAATAGATTTCATGAAAGAAGAATCAATGATAATTGTTAGACACCGGGGGCGGTTGCACCTGGAGCTTACAATATTTTATTGAACCTTGATGTTACGCAAGAGTTAGTTATTACAATCCACGGTGCAAGAATAGCTGGGCTACATGTTTTAATTGTGCAAATCAATTAATTGAGCAGGCTGTGTTTACTGCAGAGATTCTTCATTCTTTAGGGGAATTATACTATCAGCTTTGCACATGATTACACCATCAGCACATTTTATTTTTAGATGCAAAAGAAGCCAAGATCCCAAGATAATGGTATTCGACAAAAACAATTTCCATTCCATTGTGATTCCATTATAAACACAGCCCTCATTTATTTGCAGGAGAAAGATGGATGAAAATGTTCATTCTGTTTCTTCTTCCTCCAACCATCACTCATTTCTTTACAGCAGTCAAACAGCAACTTATCCTGTGTTAACAAAACCACAAAACAGCCCTTTCCTCTGCTCTCTTAATGCTAACTCCGTCTCCATGGGACTCAATGAGGAATACATTAAAGTTAAGGTTAGTGTTAGGGCATTGCTATTTAGGATTACAGGATTATAGTTAGATACTTAGAGAAATCAGCATGCTTTATGCATATCAAAAAAATCATCAGACATTTGATTACCAGACAGTTCACCCAGAGAATCTTGGGGTTAATTGCTGTGCTTTTAGAAATCGTTTACTTAAAATTCTGTCATTATTTACATACCCTCATGTCATTCCAAACCATAGTGTTTCGCTGTGATTTTTTTTTTCTTCTGGAATACAAAAAGATTTTTAAAAATTAAGAATATTTATGCAGCTGTTTTGCATACATATAAACTGCTTAGATGTAGCATTTATTTATTTATTTGAACTGTTATTGTACGGCAAAGAGCTTCAATACATTAAATTGTGTGTTCCAGTGAAAAAATATCATACAGATTTGTAAATAATGATCGAGATTGAGAAATTCCTTTACGCACATTGTGGGGACCAAATGTCTCCACAAGGATAGTAAAACCTTAAATTTTTACTTTGTGCTTGTGGGGACAAAATTTCAGCTCTCATGAGAAAAACAGTTATAAGTCATACTAAATTCTCTTTGATTGATTTATTGATTGATTGATTGATTGATTGATTGGTTGGTTGATTGATTGGTTGATTGATTGATTGATTTATTGATTTATTGATTGATTGTAAAAACTCATGTTAAGGTTAGGGAACAGAATATAAACAACATTTTAAAAAATAAAACAGAAAAAAAGCAAAAACCCAGCATGTGTGTGTATACAAGATTTGCTAAATAAAATTTGTGTTAAAAACATGCAGTATAGTGGGGGAGTGCATGAATCAAATGGGATTCTTTCTTCTTTTCACTGAATTTCAATGAACAATAATATCTTTATGCCTGTTCTCTTATGTATGGTCCATCTGATAATACTTCTATTATCAAGCTAATTTGTTTACCTATTATATTCTTGCTGTATATTCAAAGCACACACTGCTCCTCACCTCTGAGTCAGAGAGATTATTCGGAGAGTATTTATAGCTTATACACAAAGCAATTACTAAAAAATTATATTTGCACATGGCATGTCATGTAGAATGTAGTATGAGGTTAAGTACGTGAATGATGTCAAACAGATATATATAATTCAAAAGCAGTTATTTTTATTAGTATCAGAAGTCAATGAAAATGATGAAAGGGTAATTTCATTTAGAGACATTTCCCATCGACTGAATGGTATAACAGGCTGCTTTTAGACCTGATATGCAAATATGACCTCCTATTTGTATGCAAATTACCAGTGTATATTTGACATTGGCAAGCAATGTGTTTACATTTCCTGGATGTGCAATACTGCTATCATTTTACAGTATTAGCAGTCATCTATGTCTATACCGCTGAATAAACATGCCAATCAGATGACTTACACACCTTCCTTAACAAAAAACATGAGATAAGTGTAAAGTGATAAGCAAATACAATCTCAAATTTAAAGCACAGCATCTCAAACAAAACAATAACAAATACCCATAAAATGGAGGTTACAGGTTATGCGTGTCGAGCTTGAACATCTCTAATGGAAGGTATGATTTACATGTATGGTAGGTCTGCATGGCTGCTTGTCTAGACCTGACCCCTGCAGATCGACACTCAGTGTGCTGCACGCACGGCCTAGTGTAAATGCACTCCCACTGTTCGGCAGAGACGGCGAGAACAAATCGATGTGTCTGTAAAACATGTCCAAACCGTGGAGTCACAACGGGGTGTCATCGTCACCGAAGACTTCCCACTGAAACATTAGATTTCCCCTTTAATTTCCAGTTATGTGGCATTTTAACCGTACCAGCATCCATCTTTCCCTGAGTTTGCCCATTCAACAGAAAATGGCTTAATTAACCACATGGTGGGGGGAGAAGACACAACAAAGAAGGAGGGTTGACTATATGAAGACAGGTTGTTTTTGTTTTCATTGACTGCGTTCGGAATGGAATTCTAGCATGCTACTTTCTGAACACTGTGCAGTATATAATGCTTACTGTGTACTATTTTGAAATAATAGAAAAATAAAGCTTCTTTATTGGCATCTAAGCTAAAATCATGAAATTATCTAAATGGAATCATCTATGCCATGGTTAAACTGTCCATTACACAAAAGGTTCTTTATAGTGGAAAACAATTTTTTAAAGGTGCCATTGATACAATATTTTAAATTGTTCTCTGATATCTACATAGAAGGTATGTGGCTTAGGTAAGGGTAAAAAATCTCCAGAAACGGTTTTACATGTCCATTTACAACCCTAGGATTTGTCCCTAGAATTAAATGGTTTGTTTTTACCTTATTTTGAATAATAAGGTTGAGCTCTGCTCTGATTGGCTGTTTCACAGTGCAGCTCAATGTTGAGCTCTGCTCTGATTGGCTGTTTCACAGTGCGGCTCATTTCAGTAGCTCACACAGCAGGAAGGAAACACAGGGAAAATATATATTTTAATACTGTCTCTCGCAGTTATATCGTTGGGTAATTATACTGTATATAAAATGGGGTCATCAGGGAGCCTCTATTAATATGCGGGGCATTGAAACTGCTTTCGAATGCGCGATCACTTTTTACTTTCACTTTCGAGATTTGCGATCGCACGTGGTCTGTGTAAACTACAGCTATGTCATTTCCATGTACAGAACTGTTATTATTCAACTATGCCAAGGTAAATACAGTTTTCCATTCTATGGCACCTTTAACAAATGTTGACTGAAAGGTTATTTGGGGAACCTACAATGGTTCTTCTATGGAAACTTTATTTTTAAGAGTGTGTGTGCAAAAATGTGTAAAACAGTAGTGTTACATTTTGTCAACTTGCTAACTTTGTATTTTTTAAGTCTTTCCCCAGCAGGCTCATTTTCTCCAGAATAGTCCTATTACAGTTGCCTGGCCACAGAACCAAAATGTTAATATAATGATCTTTGAACCACTTCTTTATCAATCTTGCTTTGTGACATGGTGCTCCATCATGCTGGAAAATGCACGGATCATCACCAAATTGTATACTACTAGTACACTGATATTTGTATACTTACTACATAAACTATACTTAAAAATATACTTGAACTTTACTTAAGTATACTTAATGAAATAAACTTGAAATATACTACTTTTTGGTAAGGGAAGGCCCTTATTAATCTACAACAGGGGTGCCCAACACTGGTCCTGGAGATCTACCTTACTGCAGAGTTCAGTTCCAACCCTGATCAAACACACCTGTCTGTAATTATCAAGTGCTCCTTCAGATCCTAATTAGTTGGTTCAGTTGTGTTTGATCAGGGTTGGAGCTGAACTCTGCAGGAAGGTAGATCTCCAGGAATACTTTTCAGCAACTATAACCTAAGTCTTTGGGAAAACAGTTATTATACATCTGAAATGGATGCAGTCACCACATAACTAATGTCTATATTGTCAAAAATGTGACAATATTTGAAAGGGATTTCAAATCAATGGATTAATTAAATACAAAATAGAAAACATTCAATTCAGGTTAATACAGCTACATATAGCCAAAAATGCAAATACACAAAAGTACAAAAAAAAAAGAGAAAGGAATGTAAGACTGTAGGATATCTTCATGTGAAAGTTGATGTGTGCGACAGTGGTGGCTTGTGGGTTTTAAAATAGAGGAAGCACACTAATTGTATTGGTCTGGGATCCCTGCCGATTATTATTATTATTATTTGCTTAAGTACTTTAAAATGGCTTTTTGGTTGCTTTTAGTCAGAAAATGTAAAGAAAACGACACACATACAGCAAGATAATATAATTTCACTTACCTGGCCTATCACTTGAAGCAAACATCCATCCCTTCTTAAAAGTCTATGTTAAAAGAGAGCTGCCTGTTGTGCCATTTAATTAAGCCGAATGATGTAGCCTATATCCAGCTTAGGCATGTTTTCCATTTTTTAAATTTGTATATATACTGTTTGAATGACAGCTTGGTAAATCTGTTGGCAATCAAATATTCAATATCGCTACTCGTCATAAGTACTTGGTACATTATCAGCGCAGTGGGAGATGTTCAAACTAATATCATGTAATTTACATCTCTATGATGATTGGTTGATATCAGAAGGGAGGCTAGCCTCCTCAACGATGTTTCTTTTCGCAACACTCCTCAGCGCTGAAAGTGAACACTCTATGCTGATTGGCTAATTATTTTTTTTTTACCAACGGAGGCACAAGAGCTCAGCTGAAATGAATTGTGAATTTTATTAAAGGGGTCATATGATGCAATTTCATTTTTTCCTTTCTCTTTGGAGTGTTACAAGCTCTTGGTGCATAAAGAAGATCTGTAAAGTTGCAAAGACTAAAGTCTCAAATCCAAAGAGATATTCTTTATAAAAGTTAAGAGTCAGCCACACCCCCCTAAAACGGCTCGTTCGAACACGCCCCCACATATCTACCTAACTGTGTGGGAAGATTTGCATAACGCCACACAAATGTTCACGCAAAGAAAGAAGGAGTAACTTTTATTCTCGCTGTAATATTGAAAAGTGAAAAGTGAAAAAGTGAAAAGTGACGTGACATGTGGCCAAGTATGGTGACCCATACTC